>NW_010557340.1:5239-7565 GCF_000687285.1 Phaethon lepturus | reverse complement strand
AGAGGGGCAGCAAACCCGCCCCAATGCAGGAAAGGGGACGGAGCAGCGAGCTGCAGCAGCCAAAGGGGACATGCTACTGGTCTCACCCATCCTCACCTGTCTCCATGCCACAGCCACAAAGCTGCTGCCCAGGACAAGGCACAGCTGTGCTGTTTTGGTTTTATTATTAAATACACCCTAGGAGGCACAAAGGGAGATGAGGACAGAGGCCGTCTTCCTCACCTGGCCCAGAGCCTTAACCAAAAAAAACCAACCCACACCAAAAAGTTAAAAACAAACAAAAAAAACCCCCTAAAAATGCCCAACAGCCTCAGACCCTCCCATCCAGCCACCCCAGTCCAGATGTAGAAACAAAACAACAAATAAAGAACAAAACAAGGAGAAAGTCCCCAGGAAATTCACTGCGAGCAGCAGCCGCCACCTCCCAGCCCAGCATGATGCTTGGCCGTGGTCCTGGGGCCACCTCCACCTGTCACCACTCTTCTCCGGCTCGGATGTCCCAGCCACGGGCTGCACGTTCTTTGGGAAGTCAGCAGCAGGGCAGGTAGAGTCCACCCGTCCATCCACGTGGACGTGCGCCTGTCCACATGGCGTGGGCCCTCCCCGCAGTCGGCACCTCTCTCACTCTCAATAAATGACCTCGTAAACTGTAGCTTTCTTGTCCCCTGAGCCAGTCACAATGAACTGGTCATCCGTGGAGACATCACAGCTGAGGACAGAGGACGTTTCCTTCGACTGGAGAGAGGAGGGAAGAGGGGTAAGAGCAAGAAACAGCCCCAGAGCAAGGTCCTGGGTCCCATAACTTGGGGCCCTGAGTTGTGCCCAGGGCAGCTGGGGGGACAGATTTGTTTATGGGGCTTATTATGGCAGATACATTGACAGCTAAGTTGTACTGGGCAGTCCCAGCTGCAGGCAACCTCACCCAGAGGAACCTCCCCGCAGACCTGACCCCAGTGGCTGCGCACACGTTCAGCAGGTTGTCCTTCCCCGTGCTCACGAACCACTTCCCTGTGGGAGGAACAGAAGGGACAAAGAGCATCGTGTCACCAAACCAGGTCCACCCACTGGATTCCTGCAGCAAATTGTGCCTGGGTTGTGCAATACAAGGTGGGGACTGGAAGGCCGTAATTCTGCCGCTTGTTAGCCAAGGTGCTGTTTTAAGGAACACAAAGGCAGGTTGTCCTTCCCCGTGCTCACGAACCACTTCCCTGTGGGAGGAACAGAAGGGACAAAGAGCATCGTGTCACCAAACCAGGTCCACCCACTGGATTCCTGCAGCAAATTGTGCCTGGGTTGTGCAATACAAGGTGGGGACTGGAAGGCCGTAATTCTGCCGCTTGTTAGCCAAGGTGCTGTTTTAAGGAACACAAAGGGGAGTCCTGGGATAACAGAGGTGAGAGTGCAGCCGTGGGTGCTGCTCCAGGAGTGACTGACAACCATTCTCAGAGATACCACTAGCACCCACACAAGGCTGGCTACTGGAGCCAGTGCTTGCCCCCAGCGCAACAAGCCCTGGGACAAGTGGCCAGGGGAGGAGACTGCAGAATCAAGGGGCTGGGACAGGCATGCCTACCGCAGGAGGCAAATTTGAGGGAGAGGACACAGCTCTCGTGGAGGTGCAGCTGGTACTTGTCCGGTTTGGTCACGTGCAGGATCTCCACGTTGCTGCTCTCCATGCCCACCGCCAGCCACTCTCCTGTCGGGCAGTAGCCCAGGGAGAAGATCTGGAGGGAGACGGGGTCAGGCACCAGCATGGCAGGTCCCCGCTGGCCCCGTGGTGCTCCTCGCCGGCCCCAGCCCCTACCTGAGAGCTGAAGTCGTGCTGCTGCAGCTGACGCCCTTCCCGCAGGTCCCAGCACCGCACCGTGTTGTCCAGCCCCCCCGTCCACAGCTTGGTGCCGTAGTTAGAGATGTCAATGCAGCTGGCACCATCCGTGTGGCCTTGAAACTGCCTGGGAAAGAGCGGGATGGAGAGGGCGAGGGCACAGCCCCCAGGGCTGCCAGCGCCGGCAGCACAGAGCATGGGCTGGGACGGCGCTCAGCAGTGAGGAGCAGATCCCTGCTGCAAGGGCAGGGACTGTCCCATGGCCAGCGTTAGACGGCTGGGGAGAGGCGGGGACACCGTGGAGGGGACTGAGCGATTCCTGGCCCAAAGAGCCCCAAGCAGCCCATGCTCCCCCTGCCCCCGGCTCACCTGACCAGGGTCTGGTTCTGCAGGTCCCACACCACGATGTTGCCGTCGCTGCAGCAGGAGAAGCAGACTTTGGCGTCAGGGCTGATGGCCAGGGCGTAGCAGGCGGGGGCAGAGGAGGGGGGCTCGGACTTG
>NW_010557340.1:3733-5191 GCF_000687285.1 Phaethon lepturus | reverse complement strand
GAGGCGGGGGGTGGGGGCTGCCAGGTCCCAGATGGAGAGGGTGCTGGCCTCCCCCCCCACGATCAGGCTCCGGCCGTCAGGGAGCAGCTTACAGGAGCGGATGTAGTTGTCACGGTTCTGGGGTGCAGCAGGGAAGACCCCATTAACCCCTTCCCCCCCAGCCTTTCTGCACACATCCCAGGCTGCCTGGTCACCCCAGGGCCAGCAGCTCGTCCCAAGGGCAGGAACAGCAGCAGCGGGGCAGACCCACAGCCACCCTCCTAGGACAGCAGAGCTGGGGCAGGGGCAGCTGTGCAGCCCACTCCATCCCATGCCCAGAGCCGTCGCTCTGGCCAGCCCCCAGAGGAGCCCCTCAGTTTGTTACTGCACTGAACAGTTACTGAACAGCCTCGGGGACACCCTGACACCACCGTGTCCCTGCCAGCAGCTACACAACACACACAGGCAGTCCTGGAGGAGATAAGGGGCAGCTGGGGAGGCAGCTCCAACGGGGCTGCAACAGCCCACAGCTCTGAGCACGAAAACACCATTTTCCCCGCTGCTCCTGAATTTCTGATGCAGCTTGAAATTATCATGACTCAGTCATTTCCTTGTTTATGCATCTGTACCTTCAAGGTCAGCACTGTCCAGGAATAATATTTGTCAGGCTGCCCATGCTGCAAGGCCAGCAAGTCGAGGAGAAGAATTGGGTTTGGGCTGTTCAAAGCAGGCATTGGGACTCCGATTCCAGCAGCCCATTTGAAAAAACCCTCAAAGAACACAGGTTAAAAATACTCTCAGGTGATGGCTGTGCCTCCAGCTTGGCTCTGGTGAGCTGCTGTGGACTGACAGTCCATTTCATTTATTTTTAAAAGAAATGGGAGTTCTCCCTCCAGCCAGACTCACACAAGCAAAAGCAGAAACAAGGACAAAGCTGAATCCAAGTGATACTTCAGCCCATGCGACTCTGGCCCGTACAAAGTATCTGGCTGGGGGGGGGTGACACCGGCAAACGTTTGTCTTGGGGCAGGCGCTGTCAGACGAAGCAGTGCCCAGGGGAGCGCGTGGGTGTAAAAGCCCCCCAATGGCTTGGGACGCTCGGAACAAACGGGGTGGTGCAGGGGAGCACGCTGGCAGCGGGGAGCCACCATCCCTCCCCAGCAGCGCCACACAATCCCCACTTAGAAACGCACAGCGAGACTCTCCTTCGAACGCATCATCGTTTTCAGATGCCCCTTGCATCCCTGAGGGGGACCCCAGACCTCACCTGCAGCAGAGCCGTGCCAGAGCACCCCTCCTTACCAGGCAGTCGAGCTGAGCCACGGCCGTCTTGGCGCCCGGCTGCCCCACGTCCCACACCTTCACACAGCCCTTGCCCCCGGTGTAGACGTGCTGTGTGGAGCTGCTGATGGTGACAGCGCAGACCACCTCGCCGTGGGTCAGGGTGTGGAGCTGCCGCGCGTGGCGGGGGGTGCTGGA
>NW_010557340.1:1187-3692 GCF_000687285.1 Phaethon lepturus | reverse complement strand
GGGGGATGCGGGAGCCAATGAGGGCGTCGGGTGGGAAAGGGACCGGCTGCATCTGCCCGTCAGCGCTGACGTGGAAGGAGTAGGCACTGGAAGGAAGCAGAAGAGAGGACTGAACAATCCCTGTGTGATACCTGAGTGCAGGAGCCGACCTCTCTCATTAGCCACATGCGAGCCAGGTGGAAGGTTCCCTGGTGCTCTCTGGCTAATGAGGGACATAATTAACCAGCTCCTTGTTCCCACCAGCTGCCTGGAACAAAATGACAGCTTTTGACTCCAAAGCGGGGAGGAACTCCAGCCAGGCCCTGCCCCATACGTGCTGGGTGTAGAAGTGAGCCATGGGGGACAAGACCCCCCTAGACCCACCCCGTGCTGCCTGGCTTGGCTCCTGGCTGCCCACCCTCCTGCAGCCCCTTTGTGCAGCCACACTTACGGTTTCCCTCCAGGGATGGTGGAAGCCCTCAGGTGAGGGTGCGACTCAAAAGCCACCTGCACAAAGCAAAGGGCACATGATGAGTGAAGTGCCAAACCCTCAGGAGGGGACACAAAGGCTGGGCTCATGCCTTTCCCTGCATGCCCTGGGACAGGGCCAGCCTGGCTCTGCGCAAGGTCCCTGCTTGCTGCTTCCTCCACATGCAAGTGACAAAGGCCAAAACGGGCTCCCAAAGACACAGCTACACACCAGTGGAGGCTTCTCAGAGCTCTGCAGCCTCCACTGGCTCCACAGCGCAGGCACCTCCAGAAGGGAGCCCCTCCTATGGCTGCACCCCACTGCTTGAGCTCATTGCAGCAGCGCAGACACTGCACGGCAGGGACAGTGCATGCCCAGGACAGCAGGGGACAGGCGGCAGAGCTGACACGTGCCAGCAGATCAGGCCTGTCCCTTGGCAACTTACCATCGGGGACCGGCCATACATCACAGCGCTGCTGACCTGCGGCGAGAGGTGGATGCCCATGTACATGCTGGGGGCTGGGAGCTCCCCGTTGAGGGTGGCGTGAGGCACCATCCCAAAGGAGGACGTGTAGGGGCTGGACACGCTCAGCGGGCTGCGGAGAGCTGCACGAGGAGAGACCCGCTCATTGGCCCTGGCCCACGGCTGTGAGCAAGCATCACCCGAGGGAAAAGGGCGTCCGGCACAAGCCAGGCAGCAAGAGGCAGCGTCACCTCTCGCACCAGGCCCAGCCAAGCCTGGCATGAACCAGTGGATCAGGAGGAGGGCAGGCAGGTTATGGATTAGGGGCCAAAGACCAAAGGACAGGGACAACCCCCGAGTCTCATCAGTCAGGGACACGGGATGGAGATCCAGCACTGGAGATCAAATGGCTCTGTCCCTCCAAAGGATGCACCACGGACCAGCTGCTAACCCACAGCAACCCTCATCTCTGCTGCCAATGCCTTTTCAGCCTTGGCCCGGCCAAATTACTTGTGGTTGATGGCCGAGTGGCTCTAACTCCAGGGTTTCAATGGTTTATCAAAATCGATTCCAATGCGATTTTTGCTAAACCACCGTAATTTTCTAGCCAGACGAGGGTTTAACATCTCCAGTCCTGTCTCTATTTCTCCCTTGGAGCTAGGTGTTCTCCTCCCATCACCTTTTGGTCCCTTTGGCTAGACAGTGGCCAAGCTGTTCCAGAGACTTTTTCACAAGTCTTCCCTAAATGTCTTCAAGGAAACTGAGGTAGGAAAAGGGGGCTTGAGCAGTTTACCATCAGCCAGCACAGAGGCCACTACTGAGTGCTCACCCCCCTCCCCTGCGCTTTCAGAAGGTGGTAGCAGCCACTGACAGGGCTCCTGGGTCAGCTGGATCTCACCTAGGGTCTCTGCAGCACCCAGCACACATAGACCCTCACCCCTATGGGAGATCCTCAGCTGCACAGGGAGACTGGCCACCTCCTGGCCTCCTGCATTCCCGTGTGCCGGTGGCAGCACTTGGCCACCCCTCCTACCCCTGCAGCCAAGCCCTGAAGCACGGCTTCACGTGAAGCCACGAGGCTTCACGTAGCAACAGCAAAATGAACGCGTGTCAGAGAAAAACAATGACCTCCAGAAAAACACCTGCCCTCCCCAAACACCCACAGCGAAGAGCTCTGCACATCGACACACCACCTCCAGTGTGTCTGAGCCCACCAGGAAGGCGTCGGCAGTTGGGTACATGGTGAGTGCACATAGGTGCACATGTTCGCCCTGGTTGACGTGTTTGACTACATGGAGCAAAACAGCCACCCCAGCTCTGGTGAAAGGAGAGAGCGTCCTGCCTCCCCTTGCCCCAGCCCCATGGCACCATCCGCAGCACATCGACACACCACCTCCAGTGTGTCTGAGCCCACCAGGAAGGCGTCGGCAGTTGGGTACATGGTGAGTGCACATAGGTGCACATGTTCGCCCTGGTTGACGTGTTTGACTACATGGAGCAAAACAGCCACCCCAGCTCTGGTGAAAGGAGAGAGCGTCCTGCCTCCCCTTGCCCCAGCCCCATGGCACCATCCGCAGCAGAGCGGACACCCCCC
>NW_010557340.1:374-1145 GCF_000687285.1 Phaethon lepturus | reverse complement strand
CGGAGCAGGGCGGCCGAGCTGGGACCGGGACCGGGCGTGAGGGAGTTGCAGGGCGGCGAGGAAGTGGAGGGCTTGGAGGTGGGAGCTCTGGCTGCAGGGTCGGTCTGCACGGCAGAGGGAAGAGCAGCCTCAGCGGTGGGACCGCTGCCCGGGAGGGTGATCCCCGGTGCCGCAGGCCTGCCAACAGCCTCTAACCACCCCGGAGGGGAGGAGGGCACCAAGAGGTACCGCTCCCAGACAGAGCTGTACAGGGAGCACTCGGCCGCCCTGGGACCAAACCCCGCTCCGTCCCTCCTTTGCCCCTCGCGCCCTTCCCACAGCGTGGAAGAAGCCCCATGTCTCTGCTCCCCTCTCGAGTGCAAACGCCCAGTGCAAGCCCCACATCACCCCAAACCGCCAAAATCCCGTGCCCCTCCAGCACCCTGCCGCTGGCACAAGGCCCCGTGGGGCCATTACACTGAGATTTGCTGCTCCCTCCTATGAAACCCCTCTTGTGCAGGAGGCACCCCCATTCCCAGCCTGTGCAGAGCAGGACCAGGACAATGCCTGGGACAAACCAGCCTCTTCGATCCCCACAGCTATTTCGTTCCTTTCTTTTTTCTTGCCTCTCCTATTTCTTCCTCTTTTTTTTGCCTGGGGATTTTGTCGACACCAGCAAAGGAAAAAAAAAAAAAATTAATAACAGAGAAAAGCTACGTGCTGTGCTGGCAGATTGCTCAGGGCGCTTTGTCTGCTCTAATCCGATTGTGCCGGGGAGCCACAGCTCGCTGC
>NW_010557340.1:0-357 GCF_000687285.1 Phaethon lepturus | reverse complement strand
CCCCGGAATGGCGGGGATGCATTGCTCGGGTCCCTGCGGCGGCTGGGAGGGCCGAGCAGTGGCAGAAACATCCCTCCCCCTTCCCACACACTGATGTTTCAATCTGAGCCTTGGGCTGGTGCTTGGCAAGGAGGAAAGGAGAAGGAAAAAAAAAAGAAAAATTGATTGCTCTGAGCAGCTCCGGGTAATCCTGCAGGCAGCCGGATGGAAAACACCTGCAGCGCCAGGCCGCTGCCCAGTAGATGATCAGCCGCCCTCCGAGGGACCGCGGCTCCCGGTGCCGGGGACTCTGGCGGTGGCTACCGGACGCTCAGCACTGGCACCTCCTCGCCCACCCTCAGGCCGCAGCAGACCGGC
>NW_010557339.1:1839-2059 GCF_000687285.1 Phaethon lepturus | reverse complement strand
TAGGTGATTAAATCATCCATCTGCTTATGACAGCAGCGGCGAGCCGTGAGTCAGTCCCTTCGTACAAGACAACAAAGGGTTTTTCAACTCCAGCCCACACCTCCAGCCTGTCCCCGGGTCCGTCCGTGCCTGCGGGACGCTCAGGTGGCAAGAGCCTGCCAGGTACACAGCGGGAGCAGGGCAGCACCGCAGCCCAGCACCCCATGGCCGGGGCAGAAGA
>NW_010557339.1:1113-1360 GCF_000687285.1 Phaethon lepturus | reverse complement strand
CAGCCCAGCACCCCATGGCAGGGCAAGAAGCCCCGGGGGCCGTCGGCATCTTCCGACGTGTTTCGGGTGAACAGGACCTCCACGGCATCCTGGAGAGCACAGCCGGACAAATGCGCCCGCAACTGCAGCACCGCGCAGGAGGGTGCTGCCTTATCGCATCTAGAGCAACTTTGAGGGATCAGATGAGCCCCAGTAGAAGCAGAGGGAGGTTTGCTGTTAACCCCCCGGGCAGCCCACCACAGCCGGC
>NW_010557339.1:746-1090 GCF_000687285.1 Phaethon lepturus | reverse complement strand
CAGGGACGTCGCGAACATTGCGCACGCGGAGCAGCTGCGCGCATGCGCCTCGGGAGCAGAGCCCAAGGAAAGCCAGCAGAGTGCTCGGGGAGAGCGAGGCCAAAAGGCAACAGTTTGGGAGAAAATAACATTTTCATGAAGCGTTTGAAGTCTTTTGGAGGAGGAAAGTGGGAAGGAAGAGAAAGAAGAGCCTCCCTGTGTGCATGCACGCACATGTGAGAGAGAGACAACAGGAGCCTCCCTCCCCGCCGAGAAGAAACCATCTCAGTTTTTCAGGTTTTGGGAAGTGTTGAGACACTGAGAAATTAAAGCAATGCCGGCAAAACGTGTTCGGGAAGTCCAGT
>NW_010557339.1:437-680 GCF_000687285.1 Phaethon lepturus | reverse complement strand
CCACGCGTCGCTGCCAGACAGGCCCCTGCTCACACACAGCCCACCGGATCTGAAGCCCACCAGGGCCAGTGGAAACCTCCTGTGAGGTGCACGGGTCTTTGTGGGAGCTTCAGTAGCCACGTGGAGCTCTGCCGCGGGGATGGAGCTGGGAGGCCACCGCCGGGGCTGCCCACGCGAGCCCCGCAGGAGAAGCCCTGCAGCAGGGTAAGGGGCACCATGCACAGCAGAAACAGGGCAAAACCA
>NW_010557339.1:0-254 GCF_000687285.1 Phaethon lepturus | reverse complement strand
ACCCCGCCCGCCCCACACCCCCAGTGCCGGCGCCAGCACCGAGGCAACCACAGCAGCACCCCAAACCCAGCGCCCAGCATCCCAAACACCGGGCGCTGGGCTGGTGGCCTCCTCACTTCCCAGGTCCCCTGGCAGCTACGGCTTCTTAGTGCAAAGAGGCTCGTTAATGAAGTGGAAAAGGAGGAGGAGGAGCAAGCTGAATGGCCTGTCCTAGGGGACAGTACAGCGAGGAGGAGGAGGAGGAGGAGGAGGAG
>NW_010557338.1:0-8163 GCF_000687285.1 Phaethon lepturus | reverse complement strand
GTTCAAAAAATGTGTAGATGTGGTACTTTGGTACATGGTTTAGGGGGCATGCTGGTATTGGGTTAATGGTTGGACTTGATGATCTTGAAGGTCTTTTCCAACCTTAATGATTCTGTGATACTGTGATTCTGCGATTCTGTGATTCTGCATGAAGTCAACACCCCTGAAGGTATTTAAAAGACATGTAGATGTGGTGCTTAGGGACATGGTTTAGTGGTGGACTTGGCAATGTTATGTTAATGGTTGGTCTCGATGAACTTAAAGGTCTTTTCCAACCTAAATTATTCTATGATTTTATGATTCTGTAATTTTATATTACTTTATGACAGAGACAGGTTATTTTTTTCATAGAAAAACTCTGTTTTCCCATAGTTACTATATCACATACACAATGTATTTTCTCACGGAGAAGGATGGAGAGAATGCTACTGGCTATCCGAAACAGAATTATATTCCTTTGGTAACAATTATAAATATTGTTCCTAACTCAGCTCTAGGACAAACACTCATGAGTTTCATACAGATGATGTTGAATTCCTTAGACATTAGTACAGATTCATTATATCTGACTAGGTTATTCCATTGGTTATGAATTGGAGCACTATAAAGCACTCATGCTTTTATAGGTTACATCTTGATGGGGTTTAGACTAACAGAAATACTAGGGAGTAGGGTGTATGTTGTAGAATAACATAAGAAAAATTGTATTTCAGTGAAGCCAGAATCACTAGAATTTTTCACTTTCTAACCAGACTCAAGACACATAGCAAACAGAGTTCTTCATACCCACTGCTTTGGTGAATGAAGACATTTCTGAAGGTATCTGAGTCACTTTCATGCTGTGTAATGTCTGGGGGTGGCTCACGGGCTACTGCTTCTCACGTATTGCTCGGTTCAGATCAGCACTGTTGAAACTGTCCCAGATGGTTTCAAAATCATTCAGAATCCCAAACCTTCAAAGCCTGAACAGTGAATGAAAGTTGAACTCATGCAAGCACACCCGTGAAAAGGAAATTTAACATTTATTATTTTTCCAAGGAAAGGATGAAGCTTTCTTCTCTCCACCCCGCCTAAGACTAACACACTAAAAGAATAAATTCATTCTCTGTGCATGTGTGTGCTAAACTAAACTCCTTCTTTGGACCTTCTCCCTTTCTTCTGAGCACTTGTTTGTTTCAAAACATGCAACACGCTCACCATGTTTTAACATTACTCATTCTTATTTAAAGCAACTTCCAACATCTAACACAGATCTTATTAATGGCAACAGAATTCCAGCTCTGTTAATAAGTCACTGGGGTCTACATTCATCCCTCTGAACTCTAACTGCCTGAAAACAACCTAAGTTACCCATCCATGATCCCTATATGCACAAGGCAGGTGCCTCAGACTACTATTCTTCTCAGTCCAAGAAAAATTGTCCAAAATAGATAGATTGACATGTCTTTGGAAATGCCTCTGCTTGTGCAACAGAATTCAAATCTCTTTTCCTCAGTTAAGCCATTTTAAGACTGGAATTATTATGCTGCTTTGCTTCACAAGACTGTCACTCAGATTGTTCACAAACTGCTTTGAAGGTGGAAAGTGTTGAGGTATGACTCAGAATGTGTGAGTGTGGCCTCCCTCTAATGACAATGGATACTAGTTTTGGTTGATGTGCTAAATAGGAAATAAACACATAAGCAAAAAACACAATGTGTTTGTTAGGCTATGAAATGAAGTGAAAGTATCCTCCTTGTTTTATATGGGTAAATGTTTCTTCACCTCTGTGTAAAAGCAGAAATATTTGTACCTGAAAATAATGCACCGTTTTCGGAGCGAACTCATATGAGATAGCTGCAATGACCAATTTGTATCAGCTTTACAATTCAAGAATAAAGTTGAAACATAGTTTATTTATCAAAAATGGTTTTATAATCTTGGTCTTCACACTTTAAGACAACACTTTCCTGATGAGAATTCAAACCCTTTGTCCATTGAATTGTTTCATCTTTTCAATTGTTTGAATCTATGAGACTATTTTTAGCTCAAATTTAGAGTTATGTCAAAGAAAGAAAAATCCTTTGGAAAAATAGTTGTTTTCTAAGCAGTTGTAATGAAATCAGGTGGTTTAAGGACAACAATATCCAATGCCAGTAACAAAGTACAAGGGATGTATATATCTCATCTTATATAGAACCAGAGGGAAAAAATGGACTTCGTGAGAGAAATACAGAAACAGAGAGAGAGAGAAAGAATAAGGAAGAAAGAAACACAGTGCTATCTCATTTAAAAAAAAAAAAAACACACCAAAGGTCATTCTTCAATTATTTTTTCCTTCTATTTTCTTTTTTTCTTATTAAAAGAGGGGGAGTTAGGAAAAAAATTAACCAGACTCATCTAAAATCATAGAATCATAGAATGGTTTGGGTTGGAGGGGACCTCTGAAGACCATCTAGTCCAACCCCTGTGCCATGGGCAGGGACATCTTCCACTAGATCAGGTTGCTCAAATCCCCTTCCAACCTGACCTTGAACACTTCCAATGACGGGGCAGCCACAGCTTCTCTGGGCAACCTATTCCAATGTCTCACCACCCTCATAGTAAAGAATGTCTTCCTTTTGTCCAGTCTAAATCTACCTTCTTTCCTTTTAAAACCATTGTCCCTTGCCCTGCTGCTACAGGCCTTGGTAAAAAGCCTCTCTCCATCTTTCTTATAAGCCCCTTTTATGTATTAAAAGGCTGAAAAAAGGTTTCCCTGGAGCCTTCTTTTCTCCAGGCTGAACAATTGATGACAATCAATCACAACTGACTTTGGTCTTGATCAAAAATAATGAAAAACTGAGGAGCAAAGGAAATTTAATTTAGTATTTTTGAGAGTTTCTTCACCCTTTGGGAAAATTGAAATTTGTCACACACACACATTCACCCCCTCCTCCTCATTTTTGTTTTGTGTTTGAAGAAAAGTTAAGGTGACAATATTTGCTTGTCTTTATTTCTGTATAAATAATTCATAATAATGTGTATACTAACAAATTCAGATTATGTGGGAATTAAAATGCATGTTCTTACATAAAAGAGTGAGAAAAGCAATTGTTTAGCATCAGTTTTTATAGACAGGACTACAGTTAGAAACAGGTGGGCGGCTTTGTGGTAACTGTAGGGGGAAAAATAAATTCTAAGAAATAAGAGGGGGTTAGTAGCTATCTGGAAAAAGCAGGGTTATTTTTAGACCTAAGGAACATGCTGTGCTAATATGAATGTTTAAGACTTGAAGATTTCTTTGGTATAAAAGGTCAAGTTCTCAAATCCTATTTTTTAGACTGACTTATGTACATAAAAAGTGGCAATAATATAAAAAAGGCAATATAATTCAGGTACAATAATTTAATTTGTTATGTAGGATTAAATTGCAATTTATGATTGTAATACTATTCATCTCATATTAATGCAAAGTGTTGGATTAAGGCCTGTGATAAATAAACAGCAGGTAGGACAAGAAGTCTATTCTTCACTGTTCATTCTTGACAGGGATGACTTTCAGGTGTCCCTAAAATGGATGTATCATTCCAGATCATTCACCCTTGTTTTCCTGTCCAGCAGACTGGGCTGTACCAACCATAGAGTAAAAGTGTCACCTGGACAATCAGCTGCTACAATGGAAACCCAAATGCAGTGTTCAAAGTATTTAGAAATACCTGTAGAGAGGGGAGGGGGGGGGGAAGAAAAAAATCTCAGTAGACCCCAGTTATAAACTCTCTCCTCTTTCAGGATGGATGACTGATTTCCTAAACTGCCTCTGTGGCAGATGGACAGTTGTTGGCTCAGTTTAACCACTGAGTACTACCCAACAAAACTGAAGGACAATCGCTAAGTCATATTTGCAGTATTTCCATGGACACAATGTGACTGCCACTCTGGGCAGACATATAGGGAAACTAAGGACCCTCAGTGCTGTAAAAAAATAATTTACAGAACATGCCCCACAAACAGGTACAGTTGGGACTATTAATCCTACTCCAGATGTATCTTTGCCTTAAGAACACTTATAGTAAATGCCTCGGTTGTATTCTTCAGAGAGTAATGGCGACACTAAGATGTGCCCAGCTGGCTACTTTTGCTGACCGCAAGCTCTGGATAAAATACTGCACAGACTGTATGAACCTAATTGTTGGACCCAGGTTGCATTGGCCAATCTACTGAGATGGAGGTACCCAGTGCACTGCATAACACAGGAAAGTAGAAGTGTTTGCCTATAGCTCATTGAGTTGTAGGTAATATCAGTATAACTAAATGACAGTGTTTCTCTCACATCCCTGGGTTCTTACCACAACACTGTAGTGTTTCTCTTTCACTTGTGGGGACAAATGAACAATTTTTTCCTATGAAATGACATTGAGAGAGACGTGGGTGATCTAGTTGACCAAGGAGACCTGAGTTCTTCCATTCTAACTTAAGTCATATTTGGTGTTGAGGTTAAGTGAGAGTATCCTAGAGATACTTTATCTCATCCAAAACCGGCAAAATTAAACATGTTCTTCAGGTGCCTTTTCCTGTCTTTTAGATTGATAGAGAGCCTATACCACCACTTACTTATACTAGATGCCTAATTTTGGGATGTCAAAGGAAAATGAAATCTTTCCCAGATGGAATGAAAATGAGCCAACAAAGTGATTTGGCCATGAAAAAAAACAATTAGCAACTTAAGGGTGTCATATCTGCGGTTTCTCACAGAGACAAGGAAGACAGTGCCGTTTACAAGCATACCTCAGCCTTTGTCTGGAGTAATATGGACAAGGCTGATTATGCACCTACAGGAACATTAGTTTAAAACAGGAGGTAAGCTGTAAGAGAGCATAAGTCTAGGGATAAGTACAGTGGTCTACAAATATATCTGGGAGTTGAATGTAAAAGAGAGACAATCTAAACCAAAATGTTATCATGAATAAGCATGATATAAATTGTCCATTAGTACTTTTAAGCTGGAAATAGGGATATGATCATATGTTTTAGCAAGAGGCTGACCTATATAAAGCAGGATTCAACCTATATAAAGCAGGATTCACCATCTAATTCCATGTGCCTATGATGCAGCCTGTGCAATCTCCTTAGCTATTCATGTCTCATTATACATGACACATCCTTCTTGATTCACATTAGCCACAGAATGCTGGTTTTTGCTGACTGCATCTTTCTCTTAAAAGACTTTAAAAGGGGTGAGGGAAGTCAGAAGAAAACCCTTAACTGTGAAAGTAGGAAAAGAAAAAGAGAAGCTTAATGCAACCTGTGCATGTGTGTGCTCATCTGCAGATGTCCCTAACGCTAAACACAGAGTAAAACGTTTAGTCAGAAATGGATTAAGACATCAGGCTGGAACTGAAATTCAATTTTTTATCTGTCTTACAGTTCTTAATGGATTTGAGATTTCCTAGCTTATGAAGTATCTCAGAAAATGCATTGAACACTAAGACAAAACTTAGAGTCGACCAAATCACCTTAGAACAACCTTGTCTAAGAGCTGTGTCCTCAGAGATATACTAGAAGTAATTTTCATGTTGTTTAAACACAGAACAGGTAGATGCTGGGCAAGGTCTCAGAAAGAGTTCATTAGTTAGGCTCCATGGCTCCAGCTTGGGACAAGGTATTGAATTTCTAGCCCACAAAGACCGAGCACTTAGTCTTTGACCTAGTGACTAATCCAGTTACTACTTGGAAGAACATCCCACCCAGAGGCATATCTTGAAAGGCAGAGTCCATGCTAATCAGTGCAATAGCATGACCTACATCCTACCACAAAAATCCATGTATGTGAAATATCCCTGTGAGGCCTGGGGCACTCCAGAGGTTAAAATAAGAAACATATTTACTTAATAGTTAGCTAAAGCCCTAAGAAAAGCTCTTATAATTATAAAAGCTCCCAACCTCTTTTCCATCCCCCTTTCTTCTTCCTTCCGCTGAATCTACAAAGAGAACATGCACCAAAATACTGGTTTAGGGCACAGAACGGCATCCAGTTAGATCTTTTGGGGTTACATGATGAGATGCAGTTTATGCTCTCAAAGGTCAGAAAACGTGATGAAAAATGAATCAAGAGAGAAACCAAACAAATTTCAGCAGCAGAGAATAACAGAGAAGAAACTCTTGCAGATGTGACTAAGGCAAGGTAATGATACCTTTACAGAACAGGACAGGGGTCCAAAGCCTGTTCAGTTCACCCTGATGACAGTGCCAAGAGGTATGCCTGAGTAAGGTGAGCAAGGGTCAGACAAACAGGTATTTCTTATAGGCAAATGACACAAAAGATACTTCTGTTTATAAAATCAACCATCTCTGGTTCTCCCATAGATTGCCTTTGAATTGCATATTTTGCTAAGGAGAAACCAAGTTTTAGCTGCTGAATCTACAGTGGAGCACCTTTTGCTCAACAGGAATAGTGTACTTTAAAAGAAATATACTTTAAAAGCATAATAAAAAAATAACTTCTCAAAAATCCCAGCAAGAGAGTAAGTTTTTTTTGTTGCCCATACATAGAAGATACGATAGAAGTAGCTGGAGAAAGTGGATCTCTCAGACTTGCTCCAGACACCAGCGTACTCTTCTATTCTAATACTGCTCCCAGAAAAAAATAACAGCATTCCCCCTGAGTGCACCCATGGAGAGATTTTCAAGGGCTCCTGTTATGTGTGATCCAAGATATGGCTTCCCTGCCTCCAGATCAGAACACACACAGAACTTTATTCTTTTACCATCCCTGAAAGACAGGAAGACCAGTGTTGTTCTGATAAAATGGAAGTGGAAACCTAAGGTATGGAGAAACTATATCACAAAGTTTTCACCAAAGTGGGGAACCGAACCAAAGCAGGTCTACAGCCAAGAATAATCTTCCTTATTCTTTTCATAGTCTTTGGTCTAGTGTAATCTCAAAATATAACCTAGTCCTGAAATACAGAACCTGTGTGGTTGCAAAGTACTGAGATGTATTTTCCATATATCCACATATATAAATAAATCATAATGAGTTTACGCAAATACTTACTATATCAGAGCATGATTTTTGTGCCTGAGAGGGAACTGAAACCCTCTGTAGTTCAGCACCTCATTCTTGTTTTATTTTCATGTAATAGACATCTTTCCTCCCTTTGCCCATCTATGGAAAAGTTAATGAAGCTGATGCTGAACAAGGGAGAGTTAGAAACATTGATGACACCAACCCTGAGAAATTATAATCACAAGCAGAGGATATCAGCATAGGATTAAGACTGGGTAAATGCAAAATACATAAATAATTTGTAGGAAATAATATATATTCTAAACAATAGACTGGAATTAGGAAAGGAAGCCAAATCCCTTTGAATCTGATCTTCATTATGAAGCCAACATTTCAAGAAGGGAAGCAATAAGCAGAGAACCAAGATATCAAGAAAAAAACAGGGGAGAAGAAAAACAGTTTTGGGATATTTTCAGTGTCTCATGGGGCAAAGCAAGTAAGGAATCAAACAAACAAAAAAAAAAACACAAAGAAGAAAACATCAAAAGAGAGATAAAACATCAAAAGAGAGTTAAAACATTCACCTCTGTCATCCTTGCCTTCAACCATTTGTATACCTCATTTTTCCCTCAGGTATGAAATACCCCACACCTTTATCAGTTTTGCTATGAACCATCTTCTCCAAGGGACATTAAAATTTCAAAAAATAAACTTTTTAAGTGACTTTGATGATTGTACCTTACAATTTAAACAAATCACTTGTTTTGCTGTCAGAAGACAGTGAAGAAATAGAGAATAGTCTGAGGAAAGAAAAAAAGGAGAAAAGATAAAAGGAGTAAAATAATGGGCAAACAGATGGACAGTACCTCGCAAAGCCATAGAACTGCTTACATGTTAAGCAAATGCTGAAGCATTTATCTGGACCAAGATCTCAAAGAAGTCAGGGTGTGATGAAAAACTCATTGGAGTCAGCAGGGAGTCTTCCATTTATTTCAATGGTTATTGACAAGCACTAAATTTGACGTGTTAAAGAACAACAATAGACAGACATGGGTACCCATAAATATCTGCAGTCCATCCTGTAGTTCATGCGTAGAAGCTTTAAGGGTATTTAATCCACACTGATTTCTTTTGCATGCCACAGTATGCCACAGTAAAAAATGCATTAGTGGATGAGGGAAAGGCTGTGGACGTTG
>NW_010557337.1:0-7444 GCF_000687285.1 Phaethon lepturus | reverse complement strand
GCTGGCGAGGCCGAGCGGCTCATGCAATTCCTCCAGCCCCTGGCCGAGCGCCCGTCTCCAGACGGCTCCAGGGGCTTCTATCATACACGATCCCAGCAGCAAAATCCAAACGTGCTCGCAGCAGACTGTGGCTTCCCTACAGACATTTACTGCAGGGATAATGGGGAATACAACTCACCCTATAGCCTTACAGCTAATGCGGAGGACCCGCTCTGCTGGAGTTCAGGGCAAGGGCTTCTCCCATGTCCTTAATTGCAGTCGGGACAGTTAGCACAGCTGTAGGTGCAAAAGGGTCATCCTTAGGCACAGCACGGCAGAGCCACTGCCAAAAGACAGAAACTCCAGAGTAATGCAGTGTTTGGAGCAGATAGCAAGGTACAGTCATCCAGAAATAGAGAATATGACCCGCCAGCACAGTCCAGAGACAAGAACACCTCCAGGGAGGCCGCTCACAACCTCGTTCCGTCACAGCGGTTTCCTCCTGCAACCTCTACATTTGCCTGCTGGGGCTGGCACGACTTTCTAGGTTGCACTTGGCCACTGACACCATTAAATGCCCTCAGCACGAGTGAAGTCCTGCGGCCATCTCTGGGGCTGGGTGGCACATAGCACTGTGTCACAGGCAATAACAAGGCCATCAGAAGCAGGGCAAGGGGGAGAAGAAGCCACAGAGCTGTGACTGTAACACTATCACTGGGGGAGGAGGATAAAAGATACGCACTTTCATAAGTAAAGAGGGAGTTAATGAGCGGATGGACAGCTGAGATGTCCCGTATCCCTTGGCTCTGGATCATTTCATCGCAAGCACACGAAAAATTCAAGTGGCTTGTCCTCTTGCAGTAGATCTAAGCAACGTGCCAGCTGGGCATGCAGTCCCAGCATCAGGAAACTGAAAACAAATATTTACTGAAATACTAAGTGCTCTTTCCACACTTGTGAACAGACACTTCTATTTGCACTTCCCTGTGCAAACAGAACATAAAGCCACAACCCTTGCGTGCTCACCAGCCCCAAGTTTGCAGGCAGCCTGCTAGAAGCCAGCAAACAGAGAAACCCTCGGTGAGAAGGTGTCCAAGAGGGACAATTGTGTTGGTGAGCACCCGGAGAGGTCCTCCCGGAGGGGATGCCTGCAGCCCAAGGGGGTCCCAACCCAACGTCCTGGAGCACAGAACCACCCCCGTGTCCCAGCCTTACCGGGGATGAGCTGGCAGCGGCGGTACAGGAAGGTCTGGTAGGCTGTGTAGTCACGGTAAACGGTGTTAAGCCCCACGCTGTGGCTCTCCAGCCAGTGCACGGAGGCACGCCCGCGAGCGTACACCTCCAGTGCCCATAGCCTCAGCGCACCCCGTAGCTCCAGCTGCACCCGGCCGTGCAGCAGCTCCCCGCTGCCGTAAGCGCCCCATGCTCGCCCATCCTCCAGCTCCACTGCCAAGCTTCGCACACGTCCCGGGGGCTGCATCGCTGCTGGCCCTGCTTATCCAGCAGCTCCAGGAGGGTGGTCCCCGCCTGGGCTGAGGCGAGCGGGACAGGCTGTGCAGCCCTCTGGGGAAGGGGGGGAAAGAGCAAAGGCTATACCGAGGTCCCCTAATTTATCCCTGCCCCTAACCAGCCCAAGCCTGCAGGCCTAATCTTCCCCAGGGTTGGACTGAGACCCTGTTTTTGCAGGGATGCTTTAGCATTGACCTCATGTGTGTGAGGCTGATGCCGTGCTGAGGATGGGGCCACAGAGACGAGTGACGTGTTTTTAAACTGATCGAGAAATAACATGACTTCATCTTATCTCTGAGTCACAGGCACCGTCGACGTGCAACTGGTACGTGCTGGTGGCTCCATCGGCAGGGAGGGGTGTCACGCACCACCAACCGTGCTGGCAGATTTCACGTAGCTGGAGGAATCAAAGACAGGCTGTTTGGCCTTCCTGGTTCAGGCATTGCTGGAAGGGGTGGGAGAAGAGTTTAGAAAGCAAAGACCCTTACCCCAAAAGCCAGTTTTACTTTCTATGTCTGAAGTCGCATCAAAATCCACATGGAAAGGAAAGTGAATAACCGCAGGGTCCTGCCAGGAACACCTCCCCAGCCAGCTGGTTCCACCAAAAAGGTGATGTTCACCATTTATCCACAGTGAACCGTGGCTGTTTCTGCAGTAGCACCAGTGGCAAAGCCACCTCAGGGTCACATAAAAGGAACGGGGCAGACTGGTGGCAGTCCCTGTTACTACACCAAATGATGCAGTCTAGGTGTTTGAATCCAGGTGTTTGCAACGTACCGGCATAAGACACTGATGCGAGGTGCCTGCATGCATTTGCAAGACTTGAGTATGCGGCTTCTTTGAAGTACATGTGGAGCAAAGACTGTCCCTTTCCCGAGAGATGTAGAGTCAAATCCCAGGAGGAAAGCACGGAGGTTCATGGGCCCAACTCCTGCTCACACACACACACAAACTGCAGCAACTGGAAGTGGTTTAGGGAGCTGTGCTCAAATGCTTTGGTGCTGGCTCACAGCACGTGTGAATCAAGCCCAAGCTGCATCAAAATCTGAGAAGGGCTTGTGAAGCAGCAGCTGTGACAGGGCAGCAGCTGATCCAGCTCACTTGGCCTCCCAAGGGAAAGGGCTAACCGGCCCACACTGATCCCTCTTTAAAATACCTATATCCCAAACAGAGTTAGTGCAAGCTCAGCATTCAGGAAACCCACGTAAGTTATCAGCTCAACAAAAATACATGGCTCACGTCTAGGAAAACAGCCCGCTCATCATAAGCTGGGGAGAGCTACCTCTCTGCCCCACTGTTCACTGACCTTTGGTTTCAGGCCTTGACACCAAAATCCAAACAGATAAAATAAGGGAATATTCCAGCCCACCCACAGCCCTGACAGAGCCTCTCACTTTGCTTCTGATCTCTTGCCCTTTCTCTGAGCTTCCCCCTACCCCACCTGCTTCCTCCTGCCCCCGCGCCTGCCTAGAGGCACTCAGTGGGTCTCGCAATCCAGAGAGATGTGTCACCCACATCTTTGGGCTAATCTCTCAATGTTTATTCTCGCTGTCACAACACCTTTTTATGTCCTTGTTCCACTTGTGAAATAAATGTTCCCTGTAATAACACACGGATGGGCCAAGAGCAGGGCACCAGAACAGCTAACAGGTAACACGATGTGTAGGCAGCCCATGGCACAGGAAGTTCTGGGCTGTCCCTGAAGAAGGGAGAACATCATGGGGCGAAGAGCACCTTCCTCTGGGGACAGTATCTTTTCAGGGTCCCCAGGGGAATGCAGCTCACTCCGGAGTTTGCCTTTTGGATTTCTGTTGGCCCTCTGGACTTGGGCATGAACTCATCCTTCTGCTCAGTCCTGAAGAGGTCCTGTGCCCTCCAGGGCAGCCCCAGGTGTGAGCATTTGATCTGAGGAGAAAGAAGAGCTTTCAGCAGATGGGCACAGGGCTGGGGAAGAGGCAGGTGGCAACATGGAACCTGGCAGCCCCTACATCTGAGCCCCGTGCTGCTACCTGAAGGGTCACCCCTCTGGGCAGCTGCAACCTGTGCCTGCCTGCCTCCTCCCTCTCTGGCAGACGCGCAGTCTTCTCTGCTGGTGGTGCAAAGAGACGTCTACCCTGGCTGGACACCTCTGGCCATGCCACTTCATGCCTGAGATTTTCCTCCTCTGATCCTTTGTGGGGACCAGAATCACCTTCCCTCTCCCTCCAGCACTCCTTGGCGTAGGGATTTGGTTGCCTGTCCTTCCTCTCCCTTCAAAGGTTTGATGCATGGCTGTCCCATCTCACGTGGCTCAAGAGCACACACCAAAACTGGTGATGTTAATGGGGAGGCTACAGCTTTGCTTTGTATTAATCCTGCTTCCCCAAGCTGCCCCATGGTAAATCCAGGCCTATTAAGGCTGTACCTGCTGTAGCATGTCTTCGGAGAGCCGTTGTTTCTGCTGTCTGTGTGGGATCAGCATGGCCTGCGTGGTTGTGACAGAACTTTCATCTGCTGACAGATGGAATTGAAATAAAAATGAAATTCAAGCCAGTAAATTAGGAGGCAACATCAGAAAAGCTTTGCAGTTTGACTTGCAGTCACAGATCTGCATGCATTTCCACTAACAAGAGGAGAAGACAGGCTTTGCTGTCAGCACTTTGCTGAAAACCTTTGCCCGTACAGAAAACAATTCTCAGGGTGAGAAGGCAAATGAAGAAATTCACATGGCAGTTACAGGAGTATCACTCCATATGCTAGTTATGGAGCCACTCCAGAAATTTGGGGCCAAGGAGAAGATCAAGTAAACTGTGATCTGTTCCACATTTAGTAAAACAAATGGCTTAAAAACAGATATATGGCATGAATGGACCTCTCTCTTAGCTGCAGAGTACTGGTGATCAGAAACAGGAAGCAATATCAGAGGAGGATTTTGTTAATGCCTTCCATGATCAGCTCTAACCGCATCCCTTCCTGAAGTTGCAGAAGCACAGCTTTTTGATCAAAATCCTCTCCTTCCTCCCAAATACAAAGGCAAAACAACTCCTGAAAACAAATGTAGCAAGTGAAAAAGATCAAGCCACTGGTTCATGTCCCAGAAATCATTTATGTCACCCGAACATGCTAAATGTTGCTGTACAATGGCAGTGAATGCCTATGGCTGGCACAGGCATCAAGATGGCTGGTGAGATGTCATTTGAGGTGGTGAAAGTGCCTGAGATTAGCGGTCGCTGTGAGAACAAGCAGCAGCAGGCATGGGGCTGAGCACTTTCTATGTGTCCTGCCTGGTTTTGGGGTAACAGTCTCATTTTACTAAAGACACCGATGCTGCACCAGTGGCTTCCTGCCATCTCCAACCCAAGGTGTCTGGGCTGCCTCCTTTCCCAGAGCACCAGGCATTGCTGTCTGTTGCACAGCATGAGGAGAACCTCAACCAGGCTTCATCTGGCACTGCCACAGTCTGAGCAACGTGGCCTTACTGTGGTAGTTGAAGGGGATGTGGCTCTCACGGTGGCTTTTGCTGTCTGCTGTCACCCTTTGGCTCTGGCAGGGTGGCTGGTAGTCTGACTGCTGCGTTGTGCTGAAGAAACGGGAGCCTGAACGCTCATCTCCCAAGCAGATGTTGTTTTGATGCTTCTGCAGTAGCAAGTCAGGCTTTGGGGCGAGGTTCCACCTGCCAGTCTGGAGAACACAAGAGCTGCTTTAGCAGAAACAGGCCGTAGCTGGGAAAGGCACCCTATTGTACATTACACCCTGCACTGCCCAGAGTGGGGAGGGCAGAAGGGGCAACAACATCGGCTTTAGGTGCCAGAGTAGTGTACATAAAAGAAGAAAGGGTCTCCACCACAGAAACACCCGCACAGCAAAGCTGGGAACAGACCTCTGGGTAGGAGAGCCGTGTAGTAGTAACTCTTGTCAACGCTTGATTTCTCTCAGGGTCTTCATCACCTCTGGGGATGGATGAGGCGTATTTGTTTGGACGGGCAGGGGTTACAGGCTCTGGCAAAAGCAAGAGTGAAGGATGTCAGAGCACTCTGGTCTCTGAACAAGTTATAGCTACAGCAGCTTCTCCTCATGCAATAGAGCACAGGAATGAATACAGCCGTTTAACCGGCCAGGGAAGTGGAGTGAGGAGGAAACACAGCCTCACAGTGATGACACTGATGCTGAGTACATAAAAACTACAAAACATTAAAAATATAAAATTATATACATATTATATGAATGCTTTATATATCTTTATCTATAATTATATTACCAAACCCAAGTGATAAACCCTACTGTTCAGCTTGTTATAAACCCCATTAGTGGTCTGTATGCATTGCCTCTGTGTCACAGACTTGCCCTACCTAGATTGTGTACTGGGAAGAGCTCTGATGTCGAGGTGGAGAATCTGGTGTGACCATCGCCCAGCTGCAGGTTCGTGCAGTGGATCTGGGAGGCAGCATGTTCCTTGTCATAGACTCTGCAAGATATCAGATATTAGCTGCTTAAATAGCAATGTTCATCAGAAAGAGCAGTTCCTGGGGATGCCCATCGGGTTGTCCTGCTGATACCTTTGTGGCCTTTTGTCTGGGACACTGTAGGCACGTTTCTGCTCGCTCATAGATCCACTGCATCTGGGATCCCCAAACGTAATAGGAGACAAGTGCTGAAGGGAAGCCAAGAGAGCTATAGAACAGCCCCTTAAAGCACAATCCCTTTGTTTCCCCTCTCTATCTTTCCATCCATCTGGTTTTCACTTGCACAGATCCCACCCCTTTCAGGACAGAATTCACCATGGGAACGTGCTGCCCTTTAACTGTGGGGATTAAATCATGCTGTTACCTTTTCACTTGGCTTTGCAGGTGGACTCCATTCACCCTTAAACTGTGCTTGATAAGAAGTGTTGTAATAGGACTGTCCATCCCCTTTAATAGTGGGATCACAGCCTGCCAAACAGCCAGAAGGGGAAATGAATGGCGTTATTTCTAAAAATGCTCTATTTGCTCTTGTAAGGAAATAATAACAATATTGAAGCAACAATCTCGAGGCAGCCGCTCTTTTAGCATTTTAGTACTACTCAATCTGTTTTGTACAATGAAATGGCAAAGCAATTAAGACCAGATTGCAGTAAGGTGAGCTGCAACACTGCAGAATGTGGATGCGGTGCTCTGGTGTGAACACTGCAGCATCTGAGGGTACAGCAAGCGAAGAAGACGGTCTGCTGGAAAGGCTGCGCAGGAAAAGCTTGGCTTTAGTTAGTGCTATTAACCTGTTTTATGAGCATCAGATTGATTTACTCGGCTATAAAAAGAGAAAGCAAAATATCCAAACAGTACTAACAGCTTTAATTACTCGCAGCATGACTCTGAGCCAAGCCACTGAACCCCCCCAGTGCCCTGGAAGCCTGCGCAGCACCGAGGACTACGGGGAAGGTCTGCTGGGAGCAGACCGGACTGTAGAACAGCTCACCCCTGTGCGAGTGCCATGGCCTGGCAGCAGGCTGGATCTCACGTGCTGGGTACGAGAAGGTATAGACAGATGGAGGGAGCCTTATTTTCTCTCTGTCTCCACGAGGAATATTATCTTTTGATTTCTTGGCCGTGGGCAGGGAGGGTCGTGGGAGGGGGGTGTGGGGACAGGGGAAGCTCTCCCTTGTCACTGAGGCGAAGACGCGGATGCGGGGATCTGCGTGCATGCGGACATGTGACTTCGGGGGGCCAACAGGGGCCACCGGCTGCAGGGGCCTCTCTGGAAACGCCAGGCGAGTTTCCGAGCAGCTTTCCCCACCGTCACCCCGCGTCGGGCTCAGCACCCCCCCGCTGCGGGGCGGCAGGGCCGGCGCCGGCCTGTAAACCCCCCACAAAGGAGGGAACTGCGTGTGAGAAAATGGCTGCCGGGCGCTTGCCAGCGCGCAGCGCTCGGCCCCCAGCTGAACGTGGGTCGCTTTTAGGAAGGGAAGACCCGTGAGCGGGGCTGGGATCGCCGGCGCCGC
>NW_010557336.1:0-7102 GCF_000687285.1 Phaethon lepturus | reverse complement strand
GTCCCCCGCGCTCGCAGGCAGCTGAGCACGGAAGGCGTAACAGAAGCATCCCTGCCCTGTTAGAGCTTCCATGCTCCGTGTTTCCGGCTTGAGATTTCTTTCTTGTTGATTTCAATGTAATATCTCTACATAGACTCATAAAGTTGTTGGTAAGATCTAAACTGATAAAGAATTTATGCTGATGAAGTTCGTTAATAACCTGACTGATCAAAACGTGCTACATACTTGATAATCTAACCATTGAATGCTTAGTTCTCAGCACGTTCCTGTGATGGGACGTTCTGCTTTGAATGTGGCGATACTGACCTGGGAGTACATGGCACAGAAGCTGAGGAGGGCCCCAGATGTTGCTCAGAACACAGCAAAGGCCATGGCTTTGAGAATGCAGAGAGGAGGTAAGAGCTGTGAGTACAACAGGGGAAGAGGAGAGGAGCTGGGAAGTGACAAAGTGTAGCTTTTTGGCTGGCAGTCTGGCTGCAAGGCATCTGTGAGGCTTCAGGGCAATCAAACTGGCTATTGGGGTGCTTGCTGAAGAGAGCGCGAGGCTATGAAATGTAAAAAGACAACAGGATTCAAAGAGGGCACGTGCTTATGTTTGCCCAGGATGGGCAGACCGAGAAGGAAAGATAAACGTCACGTGTATATTACAGAACAACACAACAGCAACTTTTAATGAAGGCAAGTGCAATGATGCTGACCGAGTTTTCTCACTGGAGCTGTTGATGTCTGTGTGTTGTCACGCATGGAAGGCTGGTTGGCTGGACCAGGGTCTGTGCTGGTTTCCATGGGTCCATGCAGTGAGAGACTCTGATTTTCAGGGGAATCTTCATGCAACGAGGAGTCGGTTGTATTGGCCTCAGACCTTTCCTTGTCCTAGCTGCAAAATGCCTGTAAAGCATGTGTCAGTGTCAGCATCCTATACCAAAATCTTACCCAGTCAGAATACAAAGAAGTGCTTGAGCACTGCCCGAGGTTTATTTTGTTCATTCTTCTTCCAAGTTATTTCTTCATCCCTTCTTCCAATATGATACTGCTTGGTTTACTTGTGCCATACCTGCAAAAAATGTCAGTATTTCGATGTCAGTGCCTTAAGATTTCTCGCCAGATTTTTTAAAGAGATTCAGGACCTCAGCTTGGCTCCAGCCAGAGGCACAATGAGGAGAAATGGCCAAGGATTAAAACAAGATGTGCAATGTGCTTAAGCAGTTGTGCTAACGCATGCAAACTCAAACAGATAGATTTAAACCTACCTGCTTACACACGTTTAAACAAAGAGGGGGTCTCCAAGCTCTTTAGCTCAGTATATTCAGGTGAATAGATGTACACAGACTGGCTGGTCGGAAAACACTTCAAAACAGTGTGAGAAAGACTAATTCACGGCCTACAGACCATTACACAGAATTAACTTCCACGATGAAACGCTGTTGGTTATAGTGGGAGTAGAAATGGTAATGTGCCAGCTACATGATGCAATTATGTTCTGTATGGTATGGTGTATATGCATATGGTTGTTATTGCAGTTTCAGCTAGAAGAATGTAAACATTTAAGTACATAAGCTTCTGTCTTTGGAAAAAAGAGATTGGCACTTTTCTCTCGTCATCCTCCCTTTGACGATACTTGAATAGTTCTCAAAGTGTCTGAGGAAACACAGGAAGAGGTACTATTGCTTTGATTGATTTATTTTTACTTCTTATCTTCAATGTTCTGTTATTTAAGTGTGTAATACTTCACGTGTACCCAAAGTTTTAGATGATCATGATTTCCACTGCATCTGTATAAGAAAGGAAATGAAAGGTGATTGACAGTTTTGGCAGCAAGCATTTTGAAGATGAAAAACAGGGGAAAAAATAGCATAGGAAAGACCCAGAAGACTAAAAAAAGGTATAGAAGAAAAGTCCAAATGTTTGGCTAAAAAGGAAGGAATGGACTTGTATGGGGAAAAAAGCAGAAAAAAGACGTGCTAATTCTCTTCAAGCGGTGGAGAGAACAGTCAAAACTGACCTTACCGTAGTGTTTAAGCCTTGGTGGTGGAGAAGAGACCGTGGTGTTACCCACTGTAACAGGAAAAGAAACTGAAGAGCATGATCGCAGAACAGTAAAATCAGTTTTGGTCAAGCCAAATGCGAAAAGGTGGTGAATCAGCCAAGATTAAAGATCCGAGAAGCTCTAAAGAATGCATGATTGAATACATATGACTGAAACTGGTCAAAAGTAAGTGATAAATAAACCCTGTGGACAGCTGAAATTACTTAAGAAGGTGGGTTTAGGGATGCAAGACTCCAATGGGTATCCAAGGGCAAGATGGCTTGCCAGTTTCTGACTGATCTTTTTTTTTTTTTTTCTTTCATTCCTTCAGAAGCGTGGGGGCAGTTTGTGCTGAATTGCTTCTTTGGGAAGGCTTTACTCATCTTAATCACGGATGATCAAATGAGCAAACTCATAGGATGAGTAAAGGTTTTTTGATTTCAATTATAAAAAATGATGGCTGAGTAAAGAAACCCATTAAAGCATGTATCTTTATTAAATTCTAAAGCGTTCTAGTCATCAAGATTTACAATTACTTTGCATTGTAAATTCTGTAAGGAAAAGTCAGAGACAGTCAAGTAACAGGAAATGATTGTGTTCCTGTTTTCTTGGGAAAAGCAGAAAGAAATTCTTCGATGGGGACTGGCTACACATACATATACATAGCTTGGACTTTTGAAGAAATATACCGACAGATGTGGCTGTTCTTTTAATAACAATATTAAGATCCTGATGATAACTCTATGAGACTCTTGGGAGAAAAATTAAGTAGTTTCCAAGTTCCATTAAATCTCTCACAAACTTGTATTCAGCTAGTTTGAAACGGGCTTTCTTACGCTTTAGCATTGACATCATGGCTGCACTTGTAGAAAACAAGGTAAACCTTTATCAGACTAAAGTGCTTTCCATTCCTGTAATAATGTCTCTTGTCCAGTGAGGTCGTGACATTATTTATAAAATGTCATGCAGGAAAACAACTTCTTTATAGCCCGAACTGTAAAGATTTTTCTCCTTTTCTTTGAGGGCAGGGCAGGGAAAAGAGAGATATGTATAGAGGTATGTAAAATAGGCATGCCTCTCACGGAAGAAATTAATTTCATAAACCCACTGACAGTTTAGAGTCATGTGCAGATGTTATCTGTTACAATCGCATAACTCTTTTTAACACACCTATATCATTGTAGTGAATGATCAGTTTCTAAGTGACAGTTAGCTGCTTAGCTAAGCCTATAATGATGTCGGTGCCTTACAGATTTGCTAAAACAGAAAAACACATCTAGTCTTTTCCCTTGTGAATTTGGTGATCTGTTGCTGAAAAAACCGAAACATTTCCTTAATCACGGTCCTACTGTGCCTAAACGTTTTATGTTTGTCACGCGGACGCAGAAAGCATTGACACTGGCTTAAAGACTGTAACTTCAAAAATAGTTTTGGCATATTTTGTTTGCTGGCTCTTTTCGAGTATACTTAGGTCAATTTTATGCATAAATTTAGAAATGTATCTTTTTAATTAATAGTCTTACATGACTATTGGTTCCCAGAAACTCTGCTGTAAGTAGATTAGCAAATATTATGTCGTAATAGCCTTTGCCTTCATATACCATTTACCAGCACTGAAAGGAGAGGGATCTTTTTTGGTCCCCAGTTTAGCTGAAAGTACAGGCTGGATCGTTGCCCTTGCACAAGTTCCTTTTCTCAAGAGTCAAACAATTGAACAGCCAGCTGAGAAACAACTGCACCCGCTCCTCCTCACGGAGAGGGCAGTGCAGGGATGTACGGCGGCAGTGCCTAACAACGCCGGGGACCTGAACGGTCCTGGAAGGGGCTGACAAAAATACTAAGTCACACTGTGGCTTAGTCAGACCTCAGTACTATCAAGACGAAGAATGAAATGATGACATGAGATCTGCCACCCTTCTTATATCCCGTAAAGAACAAGCATAGGATTAACTTGAGGACTTGGGATACAGTTTCTCATGAGATTTTTCCTGTCATTCTCTGATGGTACATAAGATAGCGCAAGCCATCAAATCGAAGTTTTATAGCTACGCTGCCGCTTAACAAAGTTAATTTTCTGTTCTGAGGTTGTTTTCCAGCTAAGGACTTTGAGGTGGAAGTAGGTCTGGCTGGCGCGGGGCCGAGTTTTGCCGATTGTCGGGGGTGGGAGCGTGTTGCCGGGCGGTGGGAGGTAGGGCTGGAGCCTCTGTGATCCTGCGCCGAGGCTGAGCGGCGGTAACGCAGGGCAGAAGATGCCCGAGCCACAGCCCGCTTCCCCACGCTCTGCCCCGTCTGCCTTGCCAAGCAAACCGCAGTGCAGGACAGCGTGGCCCGGTTTCTTTTACAAGATTATTCCGCACTGGGTTTTGATATAATACCTACAGGGAAACTGCTGCAAAACCCAGCGAGCAGAAAGGCTCAGTAGGAAAGTTTCAGCGAGATTAAAACAGTGCAACACTGATCTTCTGTTTAAAATGTCTCCCACGGGTCAGTCTAGAAACTTTCTAAGGCATTTTGGGAGAAAATTTTCTTGCAGACTGATTCATAGATTTCTCAGTAATTAGTTCAACAGCAGTTCCCCGTTCTCAAAAGTAGTCACTGAAGCAGCCTAAATCCAGATTTAATGTCCATTAAACCCAAAATGCTTCAGTGTTGGGATCTATATATCAGTGTTGTCGTTCTCGGGGAAGTACTGCATTTTTATAAAAAAAAAGAGACTCTCATTTTTGGGCCAAATTCAAACCAAACGACAAGATGGATAGGCAAAATATGGTTTGTGTGGGTAAGTTTGATGTGAGCTTATTCCAGATCTGAATATGGCCTTTTGGAGTCTGTGGAAGCAGAATTAAGCAAAGGCTAGACCAATTAGGGGTGTAAATTTTGCAAAAGCAAATGCTAACAAAAGCTTGGATGATAGGTAAGGTGTTACATTTCAGAGTTTAAGCCAGTCTCTAGCTATTAAAATTACGGAAATTGGAGGTGAAAGATATGAAAAGAGCATATTTAGTTGATTATGCTCCTTCCGCAGAGCATATCAACGATATGCCTTTTAAGCCCATGTATTTTTTTTGTTTTGAACGCAGTACCAGAGTGTAAATTATTACTGCTTCATGGCAAGTATTTATATTTTCGTTATCACATTTCTCCGTAGTCTTTCCTGCTGTTAACTGTTTCCCCAGTCTTCAAGTTTGTTCTCCTAAATCATGATTGTGGGATCTCTGATAACACTTAGTGGTGTTTGACTGGACTTTCTCCAACTTGCCCGAGTCTTTTTGAGGTATGGCAAGCTGTCCCAAACAGAGTACACTTGCAGAACTAGATCTTACCAGCAGCAAGTAGAGTGTAAGGATTACCTCTCGGGAGATTTTTACCATGAAATGTCCTTATCCGCAACAGGCTTAATTAGCTGCTATGAAGAACAAGCTTAGAGAGGGCAGAGACCTGAACCACGCTCACCTCCCTCGTCAAGAACTTACCGTGTCTGTGGGTGGTGGCATCATCCCCGCTTATCCTTTCCTTTTTCTGGGGTCTTCTCTTGTCAGATGTGAGCCATTCTTGGGAAGGAAATTTTGTCTGTGCAGCTCATGGTCTTGTCTATCTTGAAGAATTACATTTTATTACTGAACAAAAATCTCAACATAATATATAAATGTGGCATTTTTGTTTTAATAGCATGTCAGGTGGTAAAATTTAAGAACTTCACTGCAGTGCTTATGGCTTGTTGACATAATGGCAATATTTATGGTAGAAAAATGGTTGCACTTGAAAATGTATTGGTTAAATAATATCAAATAGTAGAATATTGTAAGAAGTTGCATCTAGTGTAGAGAAAAAAAGTCAGTTTAAAATAGGGCAGGTGTTTTCTTATTCCCTACAAATTTAAATAAATTTATTTTAAAAGGAAATTCCTTTTATTTGGAGCTGCAGGTTGCATTAGATCATCTGATTTCTTTAAAAAAAAACAAAACCACAGTCATTCTGTAGCTCTTCTGTTCATCTGCTTTGAACCTATACCCATTGATTATTATTTATCTGATATATTGTCAGGCACTGAAAAAAGCAGAACAGGTTCCTTGGAACAGATCGTTTCAGTAAATGTCTTGCTGTCTTGCACTACTAGTGCAGTGTTCATAAGTACCTCTCTGCGCTAGTTTTTCCATGAATACTTAACCTCCAGTTTTGAATTTATCTATCAATGGGAGACCATTGTTCTGTGAAAATCCTGTATCTTTTTTACAACATCAAAAATAGACAAACTCTTCTTTGGAGTTCTTTGCACTAGGTAAACTGTCTTTCTTCTCTGTCTTACAGATGAGAGAAGAGAGGTTTGCAAAAAGCAAATATATCTGGTGAGACCAGCTGACGTATAGCTGAGGGGAAAAAACGGGACACGCGTTCCAGCTGGGAGTCCCTCCATTAGCTCTGGCAAGGAGCAGCCAACGCGCTTGCCAACATCCAAGTACTATTTCATCTGTATGTGCACAAAAGTAGATCTATTGGCATTCATACCTGTTGCTTTAAATTTACGTTTCTTCCTGTGAAAGCTTAAAGTAGCAATGTTGGCATCTGAAATCCAGTCATCACTGCATCCCACAGGCTCCAGCCCGCCTTGCGCTGGCAAGAGAAGGACTCGAACTGGCTGGAATCAACCACACGATGAAATACAACTTTTTCCTCCCTGAAGAACCGAAATATGCTATTCCAGCAGAGCCGACTAGATTTTTAAGGTTAAACCAGGAATATTCTATGTGGACAAGGAGTAAATAAATTCCCAAAGGAAGTGTGAGCGATTAACTGTTAACATAGGAAGAGGAAAGGAACAGTGGAGGTAGGGGGGAGAGAAGGACAGAAATGTCCGGCTGGAAGCCCGGTCATTCAAGTTCCTACACTGTATTTCTGTTGGTGTAGCTGTACAGGTGATGTTAAAACAGCAAAAGAGATGCTGCGCCGTTTCTTTAGGTGCTACCTACTATCTGTAAATGCAAGCTCAGAAAAACTAGCTCACCAATCAGAATAGGAGTCGTGGCGAAGGAAGCGATTTAAAACCAAATACCTAACCCCCTTCTGCCGGGAGGATTC
>NW_010557335.1:306-596 GCF_000687285.1 Phaethon lepturus | reverse complement strand
TTGGCCACGGCGTTACCGCCAGTGCAGGGATCGCAGGGAAACTCTGGGAGACGATGTCAGTCGTTGCAGTGATCACCTGAGCGGCCGAGATACCGTGGGGAGATAGCGGGGAAAAATGTAGCCGCAGTGGATTTTGGCACCATGGCCCTGGCCTCCTGCGCGGTGCGGGGCTGGGAGTTTCAGTGCCACCAGGAATGTCCTCGACAGCTCAAGGCTGTGGGAGATGTGCCAAGGGTGGCTGCCAAGCCACGGCCCTGGGACCACACCCGTCCACGTGCGGCGGGCCCATT
>NW_010557335.1:0-283 GCF_000687285.1 Phaethon lepturus | reverse complement strand
GGTCCCCTTCTTCCCACCTCCCACCCTGACCCTGTGCCCCCCGATTGCCACCGGCGTGTCCCTCTGGCTTTGCTCCTGCCCCGCTCGGGCTTTGCTGCGTCGCTGTGTCCCGTGCCAGGGACACTGCGAGGGTCTCCGCCTGGGGCTTCGGAGGAGAGGCAGGGAAAAGCTGCGGTGGGGCACGGGCAGGTCACAGCACCTCCTTCCAAACCCCACCCCGGGTCCGACTTTCCTGGCATCTCCCCACGGAGCTTTCCTCGCCCTCAGCTTCCCCCTTGGGACA
>NW_010557334.1:1528-2213 GCF_000687285.1 Phaethon lepturus | reverse complement strand
CGGTGACATCAGAACCCATCACTCAAGGACTCTGTGACATCAGGATGCATTGCTCGCCAATGTCCATCACTCAGGCATGTTACAGCAGGTTGTCCTCACCCATGGTACTCTCCCCGGCAGTGCTAAGGTCCCAGCACATGCGCCTGGGATTACCGCTGCACCCTGCCCACTCCATGCCCCATCTTTTGTCCTGTGCTCGGCCTCGGTGTTTCATGCCAGTCCCAAAGGCCGCGGCCGTGTCTTCCCCGGGCCCCGTCAGGTTGCTATGGCCAAGGCAGGCGTCTCCAGGCTCATCCGGCAAGAGGGATCACTCAGTAACACCTCGTGCCTCCCTGGGAGGCTGCAGGACAGAGTCCCACAGGCCCTCGCCACACCCCAGCCCTGCTGGCCAGCCCTATAGGCTCCCCCACTTCCTCCCACAGGTGCCACAGACTTTAGTAAAGCTTTGGATAGCGTCCCTCACAGCATCCCTCTGGAGACAGTGTCCACCTGTAAGATGAGCAGGTGCACGCTGCGCTGGGGGAGGAACGGAGCTCTTCACACTCGGAAGCCTTTCTTTACCAACAAGGTGCTCAAACGCTGGAACAGGCTTCCTAGAGAGGCAATAAATACATACCATACCATACGTAGTATGCAATACATACAATACAAAACACAACACACAAACCAAACTACAGTGCCGCAC
>NW_010557334.1:303-1364 GCF_000687285.1 Phaethon lepturus | reverse complement strand
CCCAGTGCTCTCCCCACACCCCAGCCCTGCTGGCCAGCCCACTGGGCTCCCCTGCTTCCTCCCATGGGGTGCCAAAGATTTTAGTAAGGCTTTGGATAGTGTCCCTCACAGCATCCCTCTGGAGAAGTTGTTCACCTGTGAGATGAGCAGGTGCACGCTGTGCTGGGGGAGGAACGGGGCTCTTCACACTCAGAAGCCTTTCTTTACCAACAGGGTGCTCAAACACTGGAACAGGCTTCCTAGAGAGGCAATAAATACATACCATACCATACGTAGTATGCAATACATACAATACAAAACACAACACACAAACCAAACTACAGTGCAGTACAATAGAGAATGCAATACATAAGATAACAACACACACAATACAACAGAACACAGACAATACCATACAGTACACACTGTACAATGCCATACATTACAATACCACATCATACAATACCATGCAATAGACTAGCATATAATGCAATAGTCTACTATATCTTGCCACACATACCATACCCACATTTTCTCACAATACCAACAATACTGTACATACTATAAAATACATACCATACAATACACTACACACACTGCAGACAATACAGTACAAAGCAAAAGAAACTACAAAACAAAATAGGGAACAAAATACAATACATACAATAAAATAAATACTATACCGTAGAATCATAAGGCCACACCTAGAACGCAGTGGTCAGTTTTGGGCCCCTCACTACAAGAAGGGCGTTGAGGTGCGAGAACGTATCCAGAGAAGGGCAACAAAGCTGGTGAGGGGTCTGGAGAACAAGTCTTACAAGGAGCGGCTGAGGGAACTGGGGCTGTTTAGTCTGGAGGAGGCTGAGAGGAGACCTTCTTGCTCCCTAGAAGTAGGTGAAAGGAGGTTGTGGTGTGGTGGGTGTTGGTCTCTTCTCCCAAGTAACTTGCAACAGAACAAGAGGAAACGGCCTCAAGCTGTGCCAGGGGAGCTTTAGACTAGATACTAGGAAAAAAATCTTCTGCCCTGAGAGAGTGGTCAAACATTGAAACAGGCTGCCCAGGGAGGCAGTGGAGTCACCATC
>NW_010557334.1:0-282 GCF_000687285.1 Phaethon lepturus | reverse complement strand
AACGTGGAGACATGGCACTTCAGGACATGAAGATCCAGCCTGTCCAGATCCCTCTGCATGGTTTAGGGGGCGTGGTGGTGTTGGGTTGATGGTTGGACTTGACGATCTTGAAGGTCTCTTCCAACCTCAATGATTCTGTATTTACTGCATTTTACGTATTGTACTAATTGAAAGTACTGTTGTAGTTCACGTAGTGTATGGTACGGTATTTATTTTATTCTATGTGTAATATTTTTGACAGACTGTTCAACGTTTGACCACTCTCTCAGGGAAGAAATTTTT
>NW_010557333.1:0-2750 GCF_000687285.1 Phaethon lepturus | reverse complement strand
TCGGGCGGTGAGCGACACGGCGGCGCGACGCTGCTTGAGAGAGGGATTTTAAGGGAAAAAGGGCAAGAGTTCTTAAGGAAGCAGCTGGAGCTGCTATTTCTGGAAGCTCTGCGTACGACACGTCGTACGTGTTTGTGTGATTGCGTTTCTACGCGTTGTAACGGAGGGAAAAGATCCCTCGTTTTGTATTTGGAGGTTTTGTGTATGAAACGTTGGCTCGGTACCGAAATGCGTTCCACTGCTTCCAAGGAGGGTCCTCTTAGGATGGGGATGCATCCTAAAGAATTGGGATAAATTTGGAGGGGAGCCCATGGCTAAAGATAAATTCAAAGAGTATCGTAGTCAATGGTGGCCACAACGTCAAGTGGAGGATGGTGAAAGACGGCCTGAAAATGGGTCTTTGAAATATAACACTATATTACAGAGTTAATGTTTTTTTTGTCATCAGCTTGGGAAAACAGGTCGCAGTTTTGCACGCGGATGCTTTTAAGATTCTGTACAGAAATCCTGCAATCCAGAAAAACGTAAACTAACAACTGAACTAGTGATGTGTACGGGTTCCGATTTAAAAAAAAAAAGCAGTTGTAGCACCGGCTGTGGTAACAGAAACTGCAGGGGAAGAAGAGCAGGAGGATGTACGATTGTTAGTCCAACGGCCCCGCCGCTACACAGAACTCGTGCAGGACAATGGCCGATTGATTCTAACTCGCAACGAGATGACGATGAGAATTTCAGCCCCGCTTCCAGGGGACGGGAGGGAAGCCTCAGCCGGTGTTGAGGCTGGGACCGGCAGGATGGCCGGTTCCGTGCACGTGCCCTTCGCTGCCTCTGACCCGGCAAACCGGACGCAGTCCGTTGGCTCGTGCAGAGAAAACCCTGAAGGAACGCGCCAGCTTTTAGAGATCGTGACGCCGCCTCGCGGTCCCAGCTGGGGCGATGTACAAGCGTTATTGAATACTTTCTTCACGGCGGCGGAGACGGACGGGCAGGGTTCGGAGGTAGAGGTAAGGGCTGTGGAGGTAGCGGCGGTGGCCGCTGGGGAACCCCTCTAAGGACAAATCATTGCGCCGATTGCAAACAGGAGGGTCGCTGGAAGAAAGAACGTCCACGTCTTTGGAATGGAGAAGAGAGCACGTCTTTTGGGGATGTTCGGTCTGGAGAAGAGGAGGCTGAGGAGAGCCTTCATCGCTCTCCACAGCTGCCCGAAAGGGGGTGTGAGGAGGGGGGGGTCGGCCTCTTCTCCCCAGTAACCGGCGACAGGAGAAGAGGAAACGGCCTCACGTTGCACCGGGGGAGGTTTAGACTGGATATTGGGAAAAAATTCTTCACTGAGAGGGTGGTCAACCATTGGAACGGGCTGAGTCACCATCACTGGAAATGTTCAAAAAACGTGTGGACGTGGCGCTTCAGGACCTGGTTTAGTGGGCATGGGGGTGTTGGGTTGACGGTTGGTCTTGATGATCTTAAAGGTCTTTTCCAACCTTAGCGATTCTGTGATTCTGAGAAGACAGAGAAATGGGGGATGCTGTTGGCGTAATGACATTGGATATTGGATTAGCCTGAAGGGGACTGGAGGAACCTATTATCCCCAGCCCATCATCTGGTTCCAGCTAAGCTGGGGAATGAAATAGTAGATTTTTGTGATTGATAGTGGGGCCACCCATTCTGTAGCGACTAGCTGTCAGGGACCGTCAAGCAAGGCTAAAGTAAGCGTTGTTGGCGTGACAGGGAAAAAAACCCTTTAATAGCATTTTTACAGCCTGTGGAGCTCTCAGTTGGGGATTCCAAATGAGCACATAAATTCCCCTACGTGCCAGAATGCCTTTGCCACTACTCGGATGAGATTTACTTTGTGAGTTAAATGCACGATTAACCTTCTCTAAGGATTTTGTTCAGTTACATATTCCTCCAGAGAATGTGTGGAGGGCCCGGCTATGTTTGCTAACTGAGAAGAATCACACGGAAGAAGGAGGCATTCCAGATGAGGTACTGGCCACGGCGATACCGTTAGTATGGGCTTTGGGAATGCCAGGACGAGCAAAGAACGCGACTCCGGTGAAGACTGAGCTAAAACCAGGAGCCCAGCCGGTACAAAAGAAACAATACCCGACTAAATTGGAAGCTCGGAGGGGCCCGGAGCCTATAACCAATTTCTTTTCAGAGCATGGACAACTAAGGGAATGTCAGTCGGAGTTTAATCCCCCAGTCCTGCCTGTAAGGAAACCGCACTCTCATGGATATCGGTTGGTACAGGATCTACGAGAGGTTAATGCAAGGACTATAGACGTGCACCCTGTGGTTCCGAATCCATACACCCTCCTCGCCTCAATTCCTGATAGGAATAGCTATTTACCCTACCGGACTTGAAAGATGCTTTCTGGTGTACAGCTGGGAATGAGCAGCGCCAGACCATTTTTGCTTTTGACTGGAAAACGCGACCACCGGGCGGAAAACGCAGCTCTGCTGCACGGCCCTCCCTCAAGGACTCACAACGGGCCCCACGCTGTTGGGAAACGCCTTGGCGAAAGAGCTAGAGCGACGGCGCAGTGAGTACGACAACATAACGTTATTGCAGTATGTAGGTGACTCATTAATGGGTCCGATACTTGTGAGGAATGTTTGGAAGCCACAATCTGCTTACTCAGTTTTCTAGGCTACCGGGTGTCCAAGGAAAAAGCCTTGAACTTGAGGCCGTTTCCTCTCGTCCCGTTGCCGGATACGTGGGAGAAGAGACCGACCCCCCCTCCCCA
>NW_010557332.1:0-841 GCF_000687285.1 Phaethon lepturus | reverse complement strand
CTGATGCGTGTGAAACCTCGTTACGGGCACTCGTGTGCCACCCACAAGTTAAACGTGAATGAATGGGGGGGTGTCTGTATTCACACATTAAACCAGGAATGGATTTTGGGGTGTTTTTTTTAAATCATCGGATCTGACCTACATCTCACCGCTTAATGCAAGGACCTGTAGTAATTCCTGCATCAAACATATATGGAAATGCATTTGTTGATATATTTTATATTTAATTTCATTTATTGGTTTTCTGTTTTTTTCCTGCAGTTGCACCAAGGCTATTGAACATCTATTTATTTTCTTTCTAAACAGAGTTTTAGAGTTTTAGAGTTTTAACGTGATGGCAGCAGGAACTGCATGAAGAATGGGAAAGGTCAAAGTTACAGTCTGCCGGCAGTGACCTCTCCCAGCTGCCCAGACACCCGGGGGGTGACAGGGATGCCCGCAGCACCCCTGGCTCAGCGGCACTCAGCAGGGGAAGTTCTCTGATCTGTGCCCGGGAAGCATCGCTGTCTCCAACAGCCAGGCTCGCCAGCGAAAGGTGCCTTGGGGCAGCGGGGACCCCGGCAGGAGCTGGAGCCGCGGCCCCTCTCCCAGCAGTCTCTCCCAGCTGCCCAGACACCCGGGGGGTGACAGGGATGCCCGCAGCACCCCTGGCTCAGCGGCACTCAGCAGGGGAAGTTCTCTGATCTGTGCCCGGGAAGCATCGCTGTCTCCAACAGCCAGGCTCGCCAGCGAAAGGTGCCTTGGGGCAGCGGGGACCCCGGCAGGAGCTGGAGCCGCGGCCCCTCTCCCAGCAGTCGCCCTGCAGAAGCGGTTTGGGCTGGCGTCTCCGTTCACCTCGCCA
>NW_010557331.1:1678-1939 GCF_000687285.1 Phaethon lepturus | reverse complement strand
ACGGAGGCTGCGCACGGCGAAGGAGGCGGCAGGCTCCTGCGCCGGCCGGGCTGTGCGTGGCCTTTATAAGACTTCCACATGAAAACCGGGAGTTGGGTCCGAAATCGGAGCGGGATTTGCAAAGCCTTCCCTCAGTCACTGCAGACTGGCACGGCTTCAGTGGAACGGGCCCTGCTGAAAACGTACCGGCGCCGGGGTCCAGCCCCGGCTCAGCTCGGTGGGCGCCGGGGTCGCGGCTGCCCGAGCTGGAGGAGGGGGAGG
>NW_010557331.1:0-1541 GCF_000687285.1 Phaethon lepturus | reverse complement strand
TATGGGAAGGGGACCTTCTAAAATCACGTTTTGAAGGGGAGGGCAGCTGCGCGAAGCGCCCTGGGGTGGATGTGCGGGAGGCGACGACGCTCGCTCTGCCTACGCGAAACGTGGCGAGACGGGGTTTTCAGAGGCTTTTCAGCTTACATCCCGGCGCGACCGCCCTACGGCCTGCTCCCGTTGCTGCTCTCCTGATAGGAGATCTGTTTTCCTTTTACGACAGCGCAGGGGCAACTCCGACCCCGAAATATCTCCAGGTCCAGGAGCGAGGCTGGTGCCCGGGAGGCAGGCAGGGCCGCGGGCCCCGCGCGGCCGCACCACCGCGCTTTCGTAGCAGCCTCCGGGCTCCGGGTGCCGTTTTTCTCTCGGTGAGCCTGGTGGGCTCTCAGCACTGCCAGGGTTTTTATGTGGTCACGCGGAAGCGATTAATTTAAACGCTGTTATTTTTTGTGGTGAGACGCGGCCCGGTGGAATTAACGTGTCCCTGTAATTAACGTACTAAACCCAGAGCTGTTTGTTTCTTTTTGGGAAGCGAATTTTAAAACGAATTACACGCTGGGCTCAAGGGTGCGAAGCTCCGTTTTATCTCTTTTTGACATGAAAATAATGGATTTCTGGGCTCTGCGTGCGGCGCTGCGGAAACTGCGGGCTGGTGGGGGTGGAGATGGAAACGGCTAGCTGCGGGCTGGTGGGGGGTGAGATGGAAACGGCTGCTCGGTGGATGCACAGGGTGGCTTTCGGTGGCCGCAGGGAAACGGTGTCGATGGCGGGTGCTCCTCTGCCCGTTAAAACCGTCCCATCAACTTGATGGTGGAAGTAGTGTAATTGTCGGGTTTTTTAATCTTTAGGAAAGTTTCCCTGGGGTTAGTTTTATCTGCTGAAATTAGGGGCTAAATTAGAGTCCAGGGGAGAAAAATGAAGTGTTTTTGTTGATGGAGAGAGGCTGGTCCCAGGGCTGATACCAGCACGACATCCCCGCCTGCCCTAGCAGCTGCGGTCTCTGCGGCTCTTTTGGGCCAAGAAAGTCAGAGCTGAAACCTCGGTTACGCTTCTGGGGTAGAAAAACATTTTAGAGGACATGAATGGGGCAAGTCCGTGGGGTTTTTATGGGCACTTGGCAAAGGGATGAGCCGTGAGCCCCGCTCCCTGTTCGGTACCAGCACGAGGGGCCTCGGCCGAGGAGGCTCCGGTTTAGATCCGTGAAGTTGTTGTCGCGTTACTCTGGAAGCATCACGTGCTGCTTCCTATCCAAGAGTAAAAGGCAACAAAATTGTGATGGGGTGGGGGGGAAATAAAATAATTAAATGAAAAGTGATCGTTATGAACCTGGAGCTAAACTATTGCTTTTTCTCCCCTCTCCCTCCTTCCTTTCTCTCCACCCCCACCCAAACCCGCCAACAAACCCCCTTTCCTCCATTTCCCAGGAGCTCTCCTCGAGTACGGAAAGTCTCGATAAGTCACTCTCTCCCGTAAGTGGCCCGTTTCGTTCCCGCGCCCGGGCTGCCTGCCTCCCCCGCGACAGCAGCATTTCCTCTCTGCCA
>NW_010557330.1:1619-2006 GCF_000687285.1 Phaethon lepturus | reverse complement strand
CCCCGGCACCCGCGGCCCTGACGGTGCCCGCAGAAACCCCGGGCTGCTTTCTGCCCCCGTCACCAGGACCAGCTCAAGGGCGCGACCTCCCGGCCCAAAGCTTCCCTCCCAGGGCCGAAGAGCTGCAGCCGAGCAGTGCCGGGGCATCGGCACCGCGGTGTAAAGCTCCAGGTAATCGCTGCAGGCTCTGACCCCGGGCGCCTGAACCCAGCCCCACGGGGAGCATCGCACGGGAACGGCAGAGTGACCGCTGACCCCGTGCCCGGCGCTCGCAGCGTTCCGAAATCCCAGCCGCGATCAAATATTTACAACCTGAGGCCTGCGGGACGAGGGTTGTGATGGAAAGGCAAAGCCTGGCTTTGCGGCGACCCGTGAATAATTGACGGG
>NW_010557330.1:848-1576 GCF_000687285.1 Phaethon lepturus | reverse complement strand
GCGAGCCGCTGCTCACTCCGTGGACCAGCAACCGAGAAAGCCTGCGGCAGGCTGAGCTCGTCTGTCGTATGGATGAGATTCCGGAGCCTCAGGCTCCGAGAGTCAAGGAACTGGGGAAACTGGGATTGCCACGCAAGCCCCCAGAGCCAGTGGTTCTTGTAGAGCAACGTGATCCCTATTTGTTATCTCTTCACGAGCCCAGTGAGGTTCTCCTGCTCTGTAAGCCTAAGGGAAGGGAGAAAGGGTCGATGCTGCTTCCTCTTTTCACATGAAGCCGGGGGGAGCGGCTCCCGCGCCCATCCGCCCTGGAAAGCGAACGGGAATTGCTGCCAGCTGAAGTCCGCGTCTTTCCACACGCAGCGGGCGGGAGCCTTGAAAGCGGGGAAGGAGTCGGGGTCTTCGAGCCTTTCTGCATCGTTTAAGTTGCGTGAAGTACCATGCCGCTGCCGCACCTGGCAATTCGGCCGCCTCTTAGACGGGAGCCGGACTCTTCAATGGAGCAGCTGTGGAGAAAGCTGGCTGGCGCGGGGGGCTCGAGCAAGGCTCTGGCAGGAGATTAAACTTTACACGCAAGATCGGGAAGAAATAGCAGCCCCGCAGCCCGTCCGAGGCCCCGCGCACGGCGCTTGGGCAGCACTCGGCACTGGGACGGGAGGTCTGACGTGGGCAGGACCCCTCCTTGCCAGGAGGGGCTGAGGAAGGCTATAAAATTGGCAACCGAACACCGG
>NW_010557330.1:0-785 GCF_000687285.1 Phaethon lepturus | reverse complement strand
CTCACACAGCGCAAGCGCAACAACGCGGAAGGGGCTCGCCGCGGCCGCGCCGGGAGGTGGGGAACCCCGCGGTTTTAATCCGGACGCGTCTCGCCCAGGCGGTCGCGGTCACCTGCCCTCGAACCCTGCGGGGGGGCAGGCGCTTTTTATTGACCAGATAGATGTGGCTGTAATCTCTCTGGAAAGGCACATTAAAGGAATTTTAAAACCGGGATTTTCTCTGTTAAGTAGTCCTTAATGACTCCTTCGCAGCTGTTACAATGCTTATGTAAATATCGCGAGCGGCGATTTAAGGTTCTCTTAACGAGAAATTTACTGTGCCCTCCATAAAGTACCGAATATCCCCGTAAATCCTGCTGCGCGGCCGGCTCTCCAAAACGCCACCGTGGCCTCCCCCGCCGGCTCCGTTGCAGAGCCCCTCACCCCCACGATCCTTCTGCCGTTGCAAATAAAACACCGGGGCCATCCGTGGAGAGGTGCAAGCGTCTGCCAGGGACCTGTGCCCCGTCTCTCTCGACTTCCAAATCAAGACGGAGGGATAACGCCCAAGCAGGAGAAGAAAAAGGTTAAACTAGAAAGATGTAAGAAAAGGTGACAGAACGCAATATAAATTAATGTTCCAGGCTACGGAATAATACACGTGTACATACACACGGTTGCCATCAGCTCTTCCGTCACGAAGCTGGCGGAGCGTGAAAGCGGCAACATGTCTTCCGAGAAGGCCTCAAAGCTGCCAGAAGCAGCCGTGTACACGGGAGGAGCCTTTGGCGTTTTCTCTGGTCTCA
>NW_010557329.1:1113-1949 GCF_000687285.1 Phaethon lepturus | reverse complement strand
AAAAAAAAAAAAATTACAAGCAAATGCTAACGATGGAAAAAAGCACATTTTTTCAAGGGAGGGGAGAAAATGCCATTGGAAGTCTTCTATGCGAAGAGATGCCAGGGGGCACAATATATCAAAGAAAATATAATACACCCAGGTTAAAACTAATGATTGCCATATAATTAGATGTGAACCATTGTGCTATAAATGTGTATTCTTCAGCGTGCTGTGATTTTACTGTAAAAGAGAGAGAGTGAGCGCGAGAGAGAGCGCACAAGAGAAAGAAAGACAGAAAAACACAGAACCCAGCAACATACTATAAAAAGCACTCTGTTGACTTTTCTGCTGTTTAGTATTCCTTGCCCGTACTCCCCCGGGAGTATGTAATTAGTGCTTTATGAAGAGTGCATTTAAAGCAGTTTAATATTCACCTCATTCAGTCTGAAACAATGTGATCACTGCTTAGACAAATCACTGCTCCTTACTGACATCCTCTGTCAGTACATTACCTCTGAAAAGACCTTTCAAGAGGCTTGGATGTTAATTAGTTGTCTATCATGTATAAACAGAGCAGTGAGCAGAAGGGCTGCACCAGGCCAAAGACACAGAGGGAAATACTGGAAATACTTTTTTTTTTCTTTTTTTTTTTCTTCTCCCTCCCCCTTTAATGAAAATTCCTGGCTTTCTCATCCCCCGCTCCCCGGTTTGCTGGCGCTTCGCAGAGTTTTGCGTGGCCTGGAGCGGAGCCTGGGTTTCCCTGCCGCTGGGTGCCCTCCCAGGGGTGCTGAGCCAGCCCCGGCTCTGCAGGCGAGGGGCTGCCGCACCCCCGCCCGCCCGGGGGGCATCCCCTC
>NW_010557329.1:0-1075 GCF_000687285.1 Phaethon lepturus | reverse complement strand
GAGGGGCTGCCGCACCCCGGCCGGCCCGTGGAGCATCCTCTGCTCTGGACGGGCACCTGCTGAGCTGCCCTGCTGCCCCCCAAAGTGTGAGCATCCCAGCCAACATGCCGGCCCGCATCCCAACCCCGCATCCCAGCCCTGCATCCCGGTCCTTGCATCCCAGCCCTGCGTCCCAGCCCTGCATCCCAACCCCGCATCCCAGCCCTGCATCCCGGTCCTTGCATCCCAGCCCTGCATCCCAGCCCTGCATCCCAGCCCTGCATCCCAGCCCTGCATCCCAGCCGCGCATCTCAGCCCTACATCCTGGTCCTTGCATCCCAACCCTGCCATCCTAGTGCTACATCCCAACCCTGCATCCCAGCCCTGCATCCCAACCCTGCATCCTGGTCCTTGCATCTCAGCCCTACATCCTGGTCCTTGCATCCCAACCCTGCCATCCTAGCGCTACATCCCAGCCTCGCATGCCTGTGCTATATCCCAACCATGCATCCTGGCTCTGCAACCCGGCTCTGCATCCCGATGCTACATCCCAATCCTACATCCCAATGCTACATCCCAACCCTGCATCCCAGCCCCGCGTCCCAGGGCTACATCCCGGCCCTGTATCCCATCCTGCATCCCGCAGGTGCCTTCCCAAGCAGACGGGGACACGCAGGTGCCGTGCCTCGTCGAACAGGGGCGCGCCCCAGCCTAACGAGCTGGCCCAGGCGCTCGGTGGGACGGGGTAGGGGACCCCCAACCTCTCCCGGCAGCACCGCGCCACGGTTAGGGATATTCCCACCGGGACACGGGCACGGTGACGCCGCAGGGCTGGGGCTGGGACCAGGTGCCTGCCAGCGCGGGAAGGTGCTTTAATCCCAGCACTGACACCAGTTTAGCGACTGAAGACGCTGAACTAGCGCTTCTGCACCTATAAAATGTGGTTACTGACACCCACCCACTTTTCTAACATGCTTGGAAATGAATGGATGGAAAATACTATAGGAAAAGGAAGTATTGCTATTTAAAACAGAGTTTAGCTGTGGCTTTAACCAGTGCAAAGCCCCCCGGCTCGCTTTGCTGATGCAGGGATGCG
>NW_010557328.1:0-247 GCF_000687285.1 Phaethon lepturus | reverse complement strand
ATTTAAGCCTGAAACCAGGAGGCCTTCTGGGGACCACAGTGCCTTCATCTCCGCTTGCCCAGCGCAGCAAGGCCTCCAGCCTGGCCGCAGCCTTTGGGAACCGCGGGAATGCAAATGCCACCCGGGGAGCAGCGTACGCCCTCGAAGCGCTGCGAGATGAACCACGACCCCGAGGATCCCGGAGAACGCCAAGCAGAATTAGCAGGGAAAAAGAGCGAGGTAGTCCCCGACCTCGCAGCACGCAGCG
>NW_010557327.1:0-553 GCF_000687285.1 Phaethon lepturus | reverse complement strand
CAGGAAAACTTGTGAAACTATTCTTACAGAACGTCCCCAATGTAGATTAAGACTACGAACAGATTGCCCTGCTAAAGCACCACCTTTACATATCAGTGAAGGCAAAACCTTGTGGTCCACGTGGCAAATTGACTATAGCGGACCACTCAAACCCTCCACAGGATACCGATATATCCTCACAGGAGTAGAGGTAGTCTCTGGCTTACTTATGGCAACTAAATGTCGAAAAGCTGATGGACAAAACACTATATGAGGTTTATCATTTTGGTTCTCAGGCCTACCTACTCCTGATGTCATCCAAAGCGACAATGGTTCACATTTCTCATGCAAAGAGGTACAGGAATGGGCAAAACAGAGAGAAATTCAATGGGTATTCCACACCCCATATTATCCCCAATCAAACGGGATGGTAGAAAGAGCTAATGGCCTATTGAAAAGGAGCTTCGAACCACACAAGGCTCGGTGGGATAGTCGACTTTCCGGAGTACTTTATCAATTGAATAATCGGTATGGACCTCACCACCGGTGAGCCGAGCATTCTTTTCAAAGGCTA
>NW_010557326.1:3631-3974 GCF_000687285.1 Phaethon lepturus | reverse complement strand
CACACGTACCATCTCGTTGTAGGTAGGGTTGCAGGTTTTTCGGGCCACTTTGGTTTTCCTCTTGGTGGTTTTTTGGGGGTCAGGCAGCAGGTAGGTCTTGACATAGGGGTCAGGGCCCCCCTGCCACCGTGCACCTACCAGCCCCCGGCTGTGCATCACCATGATGAAGAGCTTGTTGTTCTTGTAGGAGATGGAGAGCTTCACCTCCCCACCAACCTTTCCCAAGGGCCGAGCCCACGTGGCATCTGGAGAGGAGCACAGAAGGGGTGCGGGTGGGTTGGGAGGCCCCCGCCATCGCCCCGCACGGTGCCAGCCAGCTGCCGGCACTGCCACCAGCCCCCCT
>NW_010557326.1:3167-3506 GCF_000687285.1 Phaethon lepturus | reverse complement strand
GTAGATGAGGTCACACTGTGGGGTGAGGAGGTTATGTTAGCAGTGACGGTGGTGACCGTGTCCCCCGCCATTCGGGACCGGTGCATGGTGCACAACGCCAATGCTTTACGTGCACGGTGCAGCTGCCGATGCTTTATGTGGTGCATTGGCCCACAAGCACTTTTCCCACCTTGCTGGTGTCCCCGGCACTGTCCCCACCTCTTGGGCGGCAGCAGCCCCTGCTCCGCCCCACTGGGACCCCTCCAGCTCCGTACCTCCGCCACCTCGGGGGCAGCGTGGATGAGGTGCCAGATGTAGCCATTCAACTCCTCCTTCCGCCGCTCGGCCACCGCCTTGCCT
>NW_010557326.1:2842-3099 GCF_000687285.1 Phaethon lepturus | reverse complement strand
CCCCCGCTTCGCCTCGCGACCGCCCGATGACGAACCTGCTGGGGAAGCTGCAGGGACAGACACTCAGCAAAGCCCGGGGGGCAGTGGGGAGCCCTGGGGCTTTGCCAGGGGTCTGCGGGGGTACCTGGGCAGCAGCGAGGAGGGGAAGAGAAGGCGCAACTTGTTGTGCAGCTCCTGAAACTCCTCGAAGGTGCGCTGCACGAAGGCCACCTCGCCCGGGCTCTCCCGCTGCACCTTCACCACGTAGGTCTGTGGGG
>NW_010557326.1:2228-2808 GCF_000687285.1 Phaethon lepturus | reverse complement strand
AGCCTGTACACGGCCAGGAAGGAGCACTGGGACAGAACCACCCGAGTTGTCCCTTTGTGCGTCCCCAACTGTGCCCACTCACGTAGCCCTTGCTGGGGTTGAAGACCCTCTCATGGCGGCAGAGGAAGACATCACGGATCCGGCCGGACGTCTTGATGGTGTGCGTACGGGGGGCGAAGGAGAGGGTTGGGCGGGCCTCAGAGCCCGTGAACTTCATCTGTGCCAGGTTGTGGATGAAGAAGTTGAGCTTGGTGGCCACGCTGCCCAGGCTGGACTCGATCAACCTGCAACGAGGCCACCACGTGTTCAGCACAGAGGAGCCTGTCAGCATGCCGAGCCAGTGCCTGTGTCTCCCTCCATCCCCTCCTGCCCCATCACCCACCCATGTCCTCTACCTGGTGAAGTAGGTGGTGGCATCGGCATCAGAGTCCTGCGGCCTCAGGGCATCATAGACGTACTTGAGGTCCTCCAGGTCGGAGAGCTCGGGGATGCCACAGGACAGCATCTGGGAGGCAAGGCAGGGGGTGAGGGCAGGCAGTGGCGTGTGTGGCCCCCCCGGGGGGGGGCCCCCCCGGCCCTA
>NW_010557326.1:761-2151 GCF_000687285.1 Phaethon lepturus | reverse complement strand
GGGCTTGTCCCCGCCGTTGATGACATACGCCATGTCCGAAGTGAAGACAAACGGTGCCCGGTCCCTGTACCGGGGAAACAGGGACAGAAAGTGACCGTGGCCAGGGGTCACCCACCACCAGGACCACCATCCGTGAAATCGGGGTGAACCCCGATGCTCAAGAGCCGCAGCCCTGCAGGGAAGAGCCCAGGTGAGGGGGAAGGGAATGTCGGAGGTGTTTCTCACCTCTTGATGTTGCCGAACATCTGCGCGTGGCCCAGGAACCTGCCGAAGTCGATGTGAAACATGTGGCCGGTGGTCTTGAGCATGATGTTGTCATTGTGCCGATCGCAGATCCCCAGTACGTAGGTGGCCACGCAGCAGCCGGCGCAGGAGTAGATGAAGTTCTCCACAGCCTGGGAAGAGGAAGGGATGGAGCCACCAGGGTTGGAGAAAGGCTGGACACCTTGAGAAGCGATAGGTCTCATCTCTGGAGAGGGGAGCATGAGGAGCAGGGACCGTGCCAGCCTCCTCCTCACCTTCTCGTACTCATCCTCCTCAGGGTTGTGTTTCTGCAGCCAATCTGCCAGCGGCCGATCTTTGAAGGAGCCTGTCACGCCATGCTCCACCTGGATTTTTCGTAGGGTCTCAGCGTTGGGGATCATCTCCACCATGCCTGGCAGCCAAGACAGCCGGGTGAGACCCATTCCTCCTGCCCGGGAATACCAAGGCCCCAGCCACCCTTTGCCACCAAGGCAGCCGCTCCCCGGCCACCACCCTTGAGTGACAGCCTGCAAAACCATGTTCCTACAGACGGGCTGGGGGGATCAGACCCGAAGATGGATCACAGCTACTTGCAGCAGCTCCTCTCTAGCAGAGCAACAGGACCTTCTGTGCCACCACCAGCCCGAGAACATCGGGATCTGGGGCCCGCTGCTGCCGGGGAACACCCCGATGCTGCGTTACCTCGTCCGCGGCCAGTGGAGAAGCAGCGGAAGATGACCATGCGCATGTCCAGCCCCTCCTGCACCCAGATCTTGTTCATGATCCGGATCATCTGCAGCGTCAGCATGTCCTGCCGCAGGTCGTCTCCGCACTGCAAGCCGCAGGGGGAGAGCCATCAGAGCGGGGGGCAGCGGGGGCAAAGCCAAGCTAGCTCCAGGCAGGCCGGGGCAGCCATGCCGGGGGTTTGGGCATCGCTGGGAGGACGGGCTCACCTTGAAGATGACTCGGATGTTTTCCCCAAGGGGATCAACGTTCTGGAAGGAGAGCTTCAGGGGGACGGCGTTGGAGTTGAAATAGGAGCAGTCCTGCCGCAGGGAGGAAGGTGCTGCCTGTCAGAGCAAGCCGGGTGCGGGCAGAGGAGCCCCCTGATGCCCCCAGCTCCGGCACTCACCCGAGGCACGATCCC
>NW_010557326.1:0-289 GCF_000687285.1 Phaethon lepturus | reverse complement strand
ACCAGAAGAAGTAGTGGGTAATCTTCAGGTCACAGATCGCTCGCTTCATGAGGAAGCGCACCAGCGGGCTGTCCAGGTAGCACTCGTACTTCAGGGCCTGGAGAGGGGACAGCTTTGGGGCACAGCAGGACCGGCATCCATCCCATGCCACATCCCAGTCCCGGCACGCATCCCATGCCACATCCCAGTCCTGGCACGCGCCCCATGCCACATCCCGGTCCCACCACGCACCTGGACCAGCTGGGGCAGGTAGTCCAGCAGCTCGGTGTCAGAGATGGAGTCGATCCAC
>NW_010557325.1:0-62307 GCF_000687285.1 Phaethon lepturus | reverse complement strand
CACTCCTCTCTCCAGCTGCAATTGCTGTGTGGCGGTTTCCCCCCCAACCTTGTTAAATATGTTACCCCAGAGGCACTACCATGGGCTCGGCCTTGGCCAGTGACAGGTCCATCTTGTATCTGGCTGGCATTGGCTCTGTTGGACACAGAGGAAGCTTCTGGCAGCTTCTCACAGAAGCCACCCCTGTAGATCCCCCCCACCAAAACCTTGCCACGCAAACCCTATACAAAGGGGTAGGACAAGTGGGGGGTTTTGTTTTTTTTTTTTCTTCTGAAATATCTATCACAAATGCAGGACACAAGCCACACAATAGACACACTCCTAGGTATTATCTTGGTTATGTGTATGTACACTTAACACAACAAGGACCATTAGAAACCATACAGTGAGGCCTCTGTGATCCTGTAAATAAAACTAAAAGCATGATCACAGGATTATGGCATATATCTCAGGTATTGAATGTGCATATGTGCTATTTCAAAAATACCATGAGTTTTATTGCCAGGTATAACCTTTCACAAAGACTGGACAAAAGCATGTATGTAGCTGGTACCACTTCAATGGAACTGGCAGATTGCAGTTAATTGAATGGTGTAACATGATACATGTTTTCTCTTTAATGTGTTGTGACAAATATAAACACAGTTAAGATTTTTATTTTTATTACTTTCATTTTCCCTTTTTTCCAACGTTCTTTCAGTAGCACAAGCACTGAAAACTGAACAAAACCCATCATGTGATGTTTAAAATAGTTACCATTTTTCAGGACTATTTTTTAGGAGGTGCTAGAGATTGAGAGATCGTTTTCTAAATTAAGAGTCCAAGATTTATGGGCAATTTGAGTGGTACCTGGAAAATCGAAGGAGTGGGAAGGAGAGAAAGAAGTAATGGCGTTGTATTCCAAGGCAGAAATAAAAAGCTTTTGTTGTCAAATTCCTATTACCAAGATTTAATACTTTTGCTTATTTATTTGAGCAAATACTTAAACGTGTTCATCTCAGTCTTGAAATACAGCTTGAAAAAGCCTGGGTCAGACTATCAACTTGACCACTAGCCTCCGATGAGGTAGCCACAGAAAAAAAGTCACACACTGAGATACCTGAAATTCTGCCACTAGCATGGAGTGGTACAGCATACAATTCTTTCCACCTCAAGTATAAAGCTGAAGTAAATATGTGATATGCATCTGGTTGGACTGCTATGAGTTTCCAAGGTATTATGGAGACAAGGTTCAGGCTGCCTGTAACTCAGATCTCCCTGTACCATCTCCACTGCTCATTCAAATGCAGAGGAGTCTGGGCTGGCAGCCCAGGGCTGCAGCGCTAGACCTTCTCCCAAAGGCAACCCAAAGCTGCTGTATTATTCTACAGAGGTTCCTGTGGCACACTCAGTAGTGTCTTGCTATGTATGGAGAAACACCTACAGTTGTACACGAAGGGCCATCTCTAATACTGTGTGTCCTCTCACCCACTCCCCATGGGAAAAGCTTGTGCTTTGCTTGGTAGAGTTTCAGAGTTGTGGTTGCTGTTGCTTTTGACATATGTATGTTGTTAAATATTTACATTAGGGAGGATGGGGTCAAAGAACAGTGCCTTGCAACTGAAGCAGAAGGCAGTGAGGTCTGTGGGAATTTTTAAATTTCCAGAGTTCATTTCAGTGTGAGATCAGCCCTGGAGAAAGTTATCCTCTCCATAGGGATGAGATTTCCTCTTAACATAAGAGTGTTCCATTTTACAGAGAAGTGTAGTGAGCCACAAATGCTTTCCACATCTTTTACCTATCCTGGACAAGGCAATGAAGTATGCATTCATTGGCATACAATGCAATGAAGTATGCTGAATATAAGCAACAGTTCCCTTAAATCTGGTTTAATATCTAAGGAGAAACCAGTGAAAGCATCAGAGGACAGATCTGATGTGCTCACAGTAGGTTGCCTTACTGAGGATACACTTTTTTAAAAGTTTCTGTTCTTGGAGGCTCCTACATGCCAAAGATAACGTGATGGGTATCATACATGTTCAGAGTTCATACAAGAGCAACAAATGTACAAGTATCTGAGTGTAGATCCTCAGCTGGAGATAAGAGCAAGTATTCAATGCATAAGCTGCATTCTGGGAGTTTCAGCATCTGCAAGGGATTCAATAGCAATGTTAACCTGCAGCCTGAGTTCACCAGTTCCTTGATGTACGCTTCGGTGTACTCAAGAAAGTAGAGAAGAGACACTTGTAGATGTTGGGTGGCCAGTGGGAACTGCAGAAGTACGACACCCTATCTACTCCATCCTGTGGATCTGGGCTGTTTTCTGCCCTTCTGGGAGGCAAGCGCAACGGAGCGCCTTGGGACCATATCACATCACAAAATCAAACCCGCTTTTACATTTCTTTCACAAATGCATGCATTGCATTTTCTTTCAAAATTACAGGTTTAGTAGTGTGGAATAGATGCCTTCAAGATACTATTATTCCTTGGCCAAAGTTACTGATAACTTACCATAATCACTCACCCAGCAGGCCCTCTCTTTTCCTACAAATGAATCCCTTTCAACATTCTGCTTTTCTCCTTCTTCCCCATGTAATTATTCCCGAAAATAATCTCTCACAAGTAAGTAAAACCTGGGCAGGGCCACTCAAATTCCATGGAAATGAATATAGCATTTTCTGAAATCAACTACCTATTTCCTCATTTTTTCATGCTTCAATTTTCAGCTTTCCTTCAAATTCACATTCCACGTCTGGTACATTTTAACTCAAAGACTTTATATTTAATAGCTTATTATCTCTAGCTGTCTTGTTATTTGTTCAAAAGTTGTCAAAAAAATTCTGTAGCTATTTCTTGAGGAAAAAGGAACAAAGTTTATTTCTTTTAAAATATTAAACTTCAGCCATTTTAAAACATACATCCTATTTCATACTCTTGCTACACAGTGTATGCCTCTGTGTAGTGTTTTAAGTGTAAACATCTAATTTTAATGAAGTTTAAGTAATTTATTTTACTATACATCCATATATTGTAGAACTTAAAAGATTTAATTTTCATTTTCTCAGTATCGAGAAGGAATAAATGGGTTATGAACTGTCTATAGTTGCATCCTAGTGAAAATATCTTATTACCAAAAAAACCCTGATATTGTCAGATTTTTCAGAGAATATTTATTCTGAAGATTTGAAGCTGACAATTAAACAGAGGATCCTGGAAAACTACCCTACAGAAAAGAGCTCATCTGTAATACACAAAATAGTGCTACAAAACAATTACATGTGACCTATTCATTACTTATCCATTTATTTGGCAAGTAAACTCAGTCATATTTCACTCTGGAAGTAGAGAGTATAATTTGTATTAAACATAGCTTCATACCTACTTGGTGTACAGCAAACACTGTGCAGTGGTGCAATTTGACAACGTTACAACAGTCATGAAGAACCCGGACAAACGAGCTCCTAGCAGTTGCCCTCTTTTTCTGTGAGTTTTAGAAATGTGTTTTATGGCAGTAACAGCAACTGCCTATTTATTTTAGCTGATCCAAATAATGTATTACTGGCAAATTAGAGAAGAGATATTTACTTACAATCTTGCAGACGCAGTTTACTAAACGGTTCCATTTACTGTTCAGTACAGTTAAAATTTTAGTACTCTTGATATGGTACCAAACAGGCTTAAACAACTGTGACAGCTGGAAAGAGGCAGACTTTTTTTATTTGACTATTTTGCAAGCTTCAATTAAACACCCGCAGTCGAAGCACTCTCATAAAAAGTAATAAAATTCTTCTACAGTAGAAAATAGAACCAAAATAATGATATTTTTAAGAAGAAGTTGCAAGAAGTTTAAACTAATTAAAAACAATCCAAAACATCCACTTTTTCATAGGTACAGGGACTGTGGGAGATGGAATGGAGACAGGAAGACAGGAAGTAACCTCTTACACACACACATACACAAACCACAATCCCACTAGTACAAATTCTAGCCGTTGAGCAACGTATGTATTACCATTAGTGCCACAAGTATATCTCAAAGCCTTTACTGAGTGGCCCACTGTGTCGGAACAAACAAGAGAAGAAGATGGGTGCCAATTCATGTGGGGAAGTGGATTAAGCTGGAATGGTTACAGGAATTCTTGCTCTGTACTGTGTGTCCCACCTCTCTCAGAAGTCAGTGTCCCAGGAACAAGGGCACACAGAAGTTCCACAATCTGCAGCCAACATTTTAATCAGAACCATAATTGGAATTTTTGTAAACAAGATCTCGCTCCACAACTAAATAAATCAGTCAATGTGAGGGTTAATATCTGAATGAGAACAGATTTAAACCTCTGAAATACAGCCATCTTTGCTCATCTCAAAAGGATTTTGTCATTCGTGGAGTTCTATCTCCTAAAGAGAACAGTAAAACCAAAACACAACTCTGTGTGTAGGATACGTGGCCAGTGCAAATTGTTTTGGAAAGCCTTGAGTAAGAAGCTTGGATATCACAAGAGACTGATTAATTATCCTCGGGCCCAAGAGCAAAGCTGTTGATCCTGTTTTGGACTAGACAGGCCCAGAGAGCAGGAACTAACTGTTGCAAGATGGAAACTGCTTGCTCTTCTTCCTGTACCTAAACTGGTAAAAGGTTACTTACTTTATATAATTTGTGAGAAATATAATTGCAGAGCAAACTTTTTTATTCTAGCACCATGTCCTTGCTAGCCATTGTCTTTGCTAAGATTGTTGGTGGCTGGGTAAAATGGTACAGTGAAGTGTTCTCAGTGAATGGTAAACTTGCTGCAAAATGCACTTCAGTAGGGAAACAAATAGGTTCGCTCAAAAAAACCAGAAAGAAATCTTTGTTTCTAAAATTGTTATTCATTTTCAATTTATAATTATTCAATTTATAATTATTCATTTTCAAAGTAGCTTTTTTACTTTGACATGTGTTTTTTAAAAGGAGTTAAACAATTCAAAATGAAATTAAATGTTTTCTGTCAGGTTCATCTAGCAGTTTTAATTATTTGTTTCCTCAAAAGCAACAAATTTTTGTTTGAATTCTGTAACAGACCACAGGAGACAGTTATTTGCCTAGTGCAGTTAAAATCTTACAGTCATTTCCAGTGAGAAGAAATCCAGCAACCCAACTAAGAGTGCAGGGAAAAATCTATAACTAGTCTCCAAAAGAGGATGTGGACAAATAACTATACGGTCTCCCAATGCTCTGTATTCCCACTAGGCTGTGGTATCAAACACAACACAGGAAATCAAAGAGCAGAAAGAGCCAGGAGCGTGGGTCACAGTACCTTGCTAAGGAAAGTTGCCCCCCATTCATCTCTGGCATACAAGAGCAGCCAAAAGGGAGCATTCAGAGATATGAATGGGGACATTTGAAGGAAGACAGCAAAATGCAAAATATATTGTGTTGTAAAACAAGTGACACATCCACTAGCAAATTGCCAGCATGTCATTCCTAATTTGCTATCTGATTTTATACTATATGTGCAGATAGATCAGGCCTCTCTCACTGATATGTGTAGAACCTAGGGCAAAAATGATATTAAATGCAAAATGTGTGAACTTGAATTTCTATTTCTCTAGTTCACCTGCCCACTTGTGTCTGGGGAACCTTTTGATGACCTTACCGTCTTCAACCACAACAGCTCAGGACTGCTGTAAGATTTCCAAAATTTTAGAATTTGTCAAAAGCTTTGCTATGCATCTTTTGAGAAGTCTCTTTGGCAAGCATCGACACAAAGTTAACTTCATTTCAAATTTGTACACACATTCACACATCTGTATGACAACATCAAACCTCCAGTGACCAAAGACCTGTGAGTAATGTGAGAGAGTCAGGTCTAAAATATGTGAAGGAAATAAAAAAGAAAGTAGTAAAAATTCATAATGAGAGGATGCTATTAAACATCCATTAGATTTAGGAGTGGTTATTTTCATTATGTCTCTGGTACCGGTGTAAAATGGGCCAAATGCAAATGTAGGGGCATTTGTCTTCAAGAGAATTCTCTATCTTCAGAGAAAGCTTTAAGATCCATTGAGTTAGTCCTTGGATTTGGAACTGATGTATCTGCCCTTTGCATCTTTAAGATGTTGCACAAACTACCTTAATTAGTAAATAAAACAGTTCAGATCTCAGAGGAGATGTATTATGTATTTGGCTAAAGGAAAGGGAATCTCATGAAGCAATCTAAATGCCTTCAGGTAATGCAAGTACAATTGGCAGTGAGTTACGTGCATGCAATTCAGAGAAAATTTTTGGCCCATTTGATGCAATTAAGTATTGATTATTTCTTTTTTCTCTCTTAATAGATCAGTTAAAAAAAAAAAAAAAAAGGCTGCACAATAATGTAGAACCTGCCCTTCTGCCCCAGAATTAAGGACAATGTAGTTGGTCAAGCATAGTCTATTCTGCTTCCCCTAAATAGCACGATGCTAGAAAATGATCATGACCAGAATTTTTCTAAACAAGCTTCTGCAAAACACTGCAGAACACAGTGTATGAACCTGAACACTTCATATAGTCCGGTAAAACTGTCAGTAAGGTAGATAGCCCATAACTACCACCTGAAAGAGCCCTGTAAAGAAGGGTACCAGTGATCCATGATGGTTTCTCTGGTAGTAGGTAGTTTCAGGCTTCCCGTGTGAAGACTGATGCCTGAAAGAAAGCTGACTGCAGACCCTGCTCAGGAGTTCTGTAGATCAGCAGACAAGGTTGGATGACAAATGCCATAATATTGTTGACGAAAGCAAATGTACCTAACAATAGAAGATGCCATTTTCAGCCAAGCAGCTATACCATTCCATGTTTATGGGAAAAGAATCAGAAATTCAAGCTTGGTGAGATTCACCTCATAAATACATGTGAAGTTCCCCACCTCTTACTGGGTATTATGTAACCCCAATGTGAAGAATGTAAGGAGGCACGAAAAGCCTGTACTCAAGAGTTCGAAAAGTCAGTCTGTCTTTCTGCCTTTTCCCCAGAAAGTGAATGGGAGATAAATGCCTCTTAAATCATAAAATCAGCTTCAGTGAAGCAAGTTAACTTACTCAGATAGATAGTTTACAGACAAGAGAAGTTTAAATTATCTCCTAAACTCCATATACCCAAACTTGTTTCCTTCTAGGACAGTTGCACGCATTTCTTTCTTCCAACAGAGACCTTTTTAATTCCTTATTGCTGTCAGTTTCTTTTTATTTAAGAAGAGAAGCTGTGACAGGGAGTGGGTGTGGGAGCCATGTGATGGGAGGTTGTGCAGGCAAAGTGATTGCTAAAGACATGCCAAGTTACCTGCCTCTGATTCTGGAGCTGCCTTGCAGGACCACGGCATGCAGCGAGGCATCCACGTACCTCCCCTCTGAATGCTGAGCAGTAAACACACTAAAGCAGCCAAATCTCACTTTCCCCCTGCCCCCAGTGTTGGTAAAGTATGTGCAGTACCTGTTTTAAAAATGAAATTTTACCTGTTTTTTTTTTAACCAACTAAGTTTCTTAAAAAGATAAAAAAGATCATAAATGTAATGTCTAAAGTAAATCTTTCCTCTGTTCTCATTCTGCTGGTTTGTTTGTTGGCTTGAAAAGCTGAATGTGTGGCAAAGGAAGATGAGGCACGGTCTGCTGGGACAGGCAGAACATGCCAGCACAATGCTATCTAGGAGAGGAAGCGTGCAAGGGCAGGAATTTCTTTTTTTAGGCCAGTATCTGGAACCTCATTTATCCCAAGGTTGGTTGGTTGGTTTGCTTGTTTATTTATTGAATGTATCTTATTCCAGTGAAAAACCACAGTGATGTTCCCAAAGCTGCCCCTCCGGGTTCTGCAGGAATCCATCCTGGCAGACAGATCTGCAGACTTGGAGGAAGTTCAAGTATTTTCCAGTGTATCAACAAATATGACAAGAAATCCCACTATATTCTGAGTGATGCCATAATAACAAGTGAGAAAGAAAGTAGTAACATTAGGTAATCCCCATAGAAGACTACCTCTTTGATCTGCAGCATTTACATGCATGCCTTTACACTTTGTACGTTGTAAGCATTTGATTTCTTACCAACAAAATACAGCTACAACCTCCAGCTGAATGTTCCAGAAATAAAATTCTCCTTGATCCAGTTATATGCCTTCTAAATACTGAGGGAGAAAACTGAGGCCTCAGATGACCACGATGAATAAATGAACAAGTTATCAGACAAATGCCAAGAACTAATAATGTCTATTTAGTTTAGCTGCTTCTAAATATTAAGTCAATTATGGTTCTGCTTTCTGTACAAGAGTCAGTGCATTATCACGATTTTAATACTTTATCTCCAAACACGTAGGCAAGCCTGACACCAGGGTTTGTGTAGATAGGGAGCATTAATAAGAACATTTTCATTGCCCCATTTCTGTCTGCTACGGGAACTAAACTTACTTTCACAAACAAATTTTGCATCAATTCATGTGAATAAAATTAATTCTCCCTTGTGTCCTTGACCCCCTCTAAGCCTAGATTTCTTTTGATTTTGTTCTGTCCAGGAAACATTCACATACTTGAGCAAATGGGAAATAATGAGCTATGACCTCTCGCGATATTGCTTGTCTGGTTACATCAGTGAATTTTCAGCAAGGGAGCCATTTCAACGGGTGTCAGTGTAAAGGAAATGACTCACTAGGCTGGCTTATAGCTGCTTGTAACTACAGAGACTGTTAACTAAATCCTAAATAAATAGCAATAAATAATAGAAAATAAATAATGTTTCATTGCTAGCACTAAAATCCAGTACTTGTATTATTAAAATTAAATGGATGCAAATAGACAAAAGGTTCTGAGCAACAATTTTTTTTAAATGAAAGAACTGAAATTTTTTGTAATCATCAAGAAAAGAGGGGAAGAAACAAAGAGAGAGAAAAAGCCAAAAGGAAGACATTTTCCTAGGCTGTAGTGCCAGAGTCATTCTGTCACAGGCTTTACATCACAGAGAGCTCAGATTCAGAAGATGTTGGAAACGTATGTCTTCAGAATACACCATCACCTTTCAAGATTTCAAGCACAGTTTATTCATGGCTGGGAGCAGCAGTAGTAAAAGGAAGCAGTTGGAATCAGGACACATTCCTGGGACATTATAATGCATATTACGCATTGTCTCAGCTTGACTGTGAACAACACACTTGAAAATGAACATCAGCTAATTAGTTGCATACCATAGAGGAGGCTTGAGTTTATTTCATTTACTGCACAAATGGTTTCAGACTTTTTTCTTCAACTCAGAAGAGGCATAGCCCTCCACCCCTTTCTTGGGCGTGGAATTTTACATGTGACATGGCAATGCAATCTGGAACAAAACAGAAACCCTGGAAAGCCACAGACCTAAAAATACTGAGAAGAGGGTTTTAGCTTCTTTTCTGCTTAAGCAAGTGTCTGAGAAACTGAAATCTGGTTCCGCTAAAGAAGTTTGCATCTACACCACAAATGGCACTGCAGTGTAGACATACCCTAGGGAGCTGTAAAAAAAAAAAAAAAACACCAAAAAACCCCACAGCTCACTCTCGTACCACATACTATCAAATTATAACAGCAATGAGTTTAGCTCCTCATCCATATGGATACCCCACAGTGAATTCTGTGCTGCCATGGGTCCTCAAGCTCATCTCTGAGCAAGTTCCCCGAAAACCCATTTAGTTACCTTCACACTGCAGCCAAGTCTGCCATAGACTAAGCTTATGCTTTTATAGGCTAAATTCCTGTCGACCCCATACAAATGATGCCGCCACTTTCGAAATATAAGTAATCCAGTTTCCCCTCTGACAGACCACAAAAAGCATAGTGAAAAATTGAAGTCCAAGATGGTAAGGGCAACAGCAGTGTTCTGCTAGCTCTGTGCAATAGCTCTCATGAGAGGCAGCTGGCTACTGGGAAGCTCTGTGAGCGCTACAAAATAAATATAATGAAATGACAAGGTTCTGCCGTCTCTCATCCTTGTCACTAACTGCATACTTTCACAGCTCTCGCTGAGCCCTAAAACTCTGTAAACACCAGAAATGTGAAAGTTTTAGAAGATGACTAACAGCCTGAGAAAAGTTGGAGTTACAGATTGGGAAGGCATAAAATGGAAACAACGTGTGACTGCAAGAGAGGCCTTTTTTAGTTATTCTTACTGCTACCATATGACTTAAGCAAAGTGTGGAGCAAAGTAACGCTCAGTGGACACAAGCTAACTAGGTGTTCTGCAAGGCTGAGCTGAAAGCTTTCACATTCGGTGGTGTTGACCCTGTGGTGACCACCTAGACCTCTTACCTCATACCTACTATAGAAACGAAAGTGTCTCTCCAACGTGCGAGGTGTGTACTAAGGGAACGTTGCTACTAAAGCAAGCCTCCTGTTCTCACATGCACACACACAGCTTTTGAAGAAACGTTGCTGAACATCACAGTAATTGTATCAACAGACCCAGCATTTGAATCCGTTGATTATTACAGAAGTTCAGCAAGTGATACAGCTAACAGTGGTTCAGTAAGGCCAGTATGTGATTGTATGTCATACTGGCACTTCAAGCACATAATAGCATTTTTCATGTAAACTGAATAGGGGAGGAAAAAAGCTTCATAGAGGAACTTCTGAATTTGCACTGGAAATTTCTTTTTTTTCCCTCTTTCATGCATTGGTTAACAACACAAGAATTTAAATCGGAAAAATAAATTAACTATTGCTAAAATATGGCTACATGGAGTGAACATGAACACTACGTTTATGTTACTATCATCAGCTGTGAAGGGTTTGATCTAAGTCATAGCCAGGGAAGAGAGTCTCTGAATAAAGGGAAATTCCTTCTTTGCAGAAGTGAGTTCCTACCCAATTCTTGGGTAAACTCATTGGATAATTGCATTGCTTTTGCCTCAAAAGCAGCCTTGTCTCAAATCAGGACAGTGTTTCCGCACAAGTATTCATACAACAAATAAAATGAAGGTTTTTCTAGCTCTGCTTGTAATTCGTGCACTGGGAAGAAAATAGAACTATGCTTATATTTAATGAATTTCAGAATTCTCTTCCTGCTCCTAAAACTAAGGTACAGTCTGACATCAGAGCTATGTCACCATTTTTTTTTTCTCAGGACTGACAGTATATTGTAGTTGTCAATCTAAATTTTTTTGAAGCAGTTGTCTCTCAAATAAAATCTTTCAAAGCTAGGAAATGACATCTGAATTTCTTGTCCTTTGATTTCTCTCCCCTTGCTAATGCTCTCAGTTTTGTTGTCATGAGAACATACACACTAAATCCCTTAAAGTGAACCTTCATGGCACCTTTTTTAATATGGTAGATTGGACGTTTCTTACTCTTTATCATTTGATCCCTGAAAGAGTTTGTTAAGTTTTCCTCCAAAGGAATGTTTTTATTGATTTCTTCTGTGGCCATGAAACATATTTTCTATATTAACAGAAATGTTTGCATTTTGTCTTTGTAAGTTCAGAGGTAGAACTCTAGTAAACACAATTTTATTTTTTCTTCCAACTAACGTCTATATTAAGGATCTCCTAACGTTTAAGGCAAGCATTTTCAAATCAATTATGTTGTTTTCCAAGAGGGAGGCTAGGGAAGAATTGAGAATCCAAGTTAAATTCTGTTTACTCTTTCACCAACTTCGACACGTTCACTAGTGATGGGCTAGGAGAAGTCCTGACAGAATGAACTGAGGAATGTAACTAACTGAGGAATCTGAATCAGAAAAATAAAGAGAGACACTGGATAATAACAACAATAACAACAACAACAACAACAATAATAATAATGTCTGACCATGATTTAGCTGTTGTAGTAGTGTTGCAGTGTAAATGAGAAATAACCCACAGCTCTCTAGTAGAGTTCAAAAAAAGCAATAGAAATGGAACATCAACAATATTATCTGTTACATACAGATGGAATGAGAGAACCGGAAAGTAAAATATTGAGTATATATTTCTGTATTGTTTATGTTGGATAGGAAGTTAGGAAAGAAGAATTTTTCCCATATTAAGAAGTCTCATGGACTTCAGGGTTTTATGCTTGCCTGTGATATTCTAATCACTAGAGATTAACAATACTGATATTCATTAAAGAAAATCCAAATAGGTTTCCCAGGAGTAAGGAACACAGGATTGGATTCATAATCTATCTGTTTGAAAAAACCCTACCACAGAAAAGCAGTTCACATTGATCAGCTGTGATCTTTGCATCTTCTGTAATTACATCAAGCAGAGCACACCTTATTTGGGAGCTGCACATCCATAAATATCGACAGAACATGGCTTAATACCATCATTAACTTTTCCCCAAGAAGACAAAGGAAAATGAAGAAGAACAGCAACACTTTTGCAACATTTCTTTGTCAGTTATACAGCAACTTAAATGAAATAAACTATTTTCAGAGTCAAAGCTAATATTATTGTTATTTTAAGCTTGGACTGGATAGGTGCAAGTAGGGGCTCACAGAAGTGAAAGCAACAGTCAGAATACAACATTCTCCTTCTGCCACTAACTGGAGCAAAACATTCTGCTCTCCATTTCTCTAAACTAAAGCAAGACCTTTCCAATGAATGATTGATACGTTTAGTTCCTTTATTGTTAGAGTTCAGAGAATACAGCTGCAAGGCAGAAAAGCATACACACAGGGTGGGGGTTTTTATGACTGTATCAGGTGTTTGTATGATTTCAAAAGCTACACTCAGACTCATCTTAGAGAAATTATAATCTTTCAAAGATGAAGGTGAATGAAGGAAAAGGTACCAGTGGTGTGACTTCCAGCAGAGAGCCTGTGGTCAATCTGACCTCAAAGGGGAATGTCCCCTTTGCACATTGAGCAGTGCTATTCAGTGCAATATGGTTTAGGAAGATGTAGCTCTATTCTTTGTCCACTTTATATTTTACTTTTCTCAGAACCATTTTATTACATATATTATACAAATTTCAGTCAGTGGTAGCCATTTGTCAAGTGCTACGAGAGTAATATGCATGATTATGTGTATTCTGCATGTGAATGGAAGAGAAGATTAGTCCAGACCTGAGTGTTAGAAAACAGTTCCAGCTAGTCTAAGCTGAGCACAAATCCTAGGTACGGGAGAAGTCTGTGATATCCTTACAGGATGGAGAGGTTTTGGGAAGAAGAGTCTACTTCAGGCTTAGGCTTCAATAGCACAATATTCTATATTATAAAATTCTATAGCAAGTACACCTGACGCACACAAAGTCAGAAAAAAAACCAACCCCAAAACACAGAAGAAAGCAGCAGTAGGGCAAGGATTGTTAAACCTGTTTTTTGCCACTAAGCAAACTCAGAAAAACTCTGAGACACAAAGTGCATTTTAATCCCTTCCAAGTACCAGTTGCCTTTATAATAATTTCAAAATGATAAAAACTTCTTTTGTGGTACGAATGAGTGCTCCCCAGTGAGAGATTTAAAGGCATGAAGACATTAGAAATATTTCCAGCCACTTCACTGATTTTTAAAAGAAACCTAAACAATGCAATTCTGCCAGCTAATTAAAAATGCTTCTTTCCAGTTGCACTGATTTTCTTCTGGAGGATCATTACTTTCCTTGCAGAAAGTTTTGGTACTTTGTTTTAAGGTTTCAGATTAAGTGAAGAAAAGTTGAGGGGAGACAGTAAAGCTGTATGGCAACACTAGCATACATAGGAGCATGGACCTTTTGGTACAGCCAGTTAAAGCAAATACTGTCAACTGAGCCAGGACTTGAATGCTTTCTGATGAAAAGTCTTATAGACTAGTATTTCCAGAAAGAATAATATCATAAACTATACAAATAAAGGAAGTGATATTTATCTTTCTTCTTATGTCACATATTAAAAAGAAATAGTTATGAAGGATAAACTTTACAGTTCCTCTTACCCACTCGATGGGGGACAGCTTCTGACCCTGTCATTGTGCAGTACTTGTTAGTATTATTTCTTACTGGCATTCCCTGTGCACAAATGTGATTAAAAAGACTTCTCAAAGGTCACTGGGGAGAATGCCTATTCTCTGTGCTAAAACATGAATTACAAAAAATAAAGCAGTGAAGGAGATGACTGAACCACTAACTAAGCAGAGGTACAGAACTTTGCAGACCTGAACTCAAGACCTTGCTCTGTTCTGGCAAGACAGGCGGATGGAGATAAATGTCTTCAGTAAGTCCTCACCATGCCTAAGCATTTCAGCATTATTTTTTTTGTAAATCCCATTTGATATTCCTCTGCTTTCTCAAGTGTCTAGACATCTCTGAAAACCTGTTACTTAGTCTCCTGGAGGGATAGTGATACTACCTTATTTAGGTGCTGAGACTCCTGAACAGTCATTTCAGAGACTGTAGGGTACAAATAAGCATGGCTAAGTTAACAGCCGAACCTTTTTTATAGCCCATACTGGAATCCAAGGCAAGAAAATGAAGCTTAACTTAGTCAAAGGTGGACAGTATGAATTACATTCAGTTTTCAAAATGTAGCTAATACTCACTTATTCAGAGAGGCCTGGGGTAGATTCACATATTAAAGGCTATGAAACTCATATATTATGGTAATGGGAACCATGAACATAGGCAAAGATAAATAACCACATTTGAAGAGTGCACTCTGTGCATGTCCTGAACATAAAGACAATTATCTTCTTACAATATATTAAAAATATGTTGAAAAGGTAACCTTGTAGGATAGCACAAAAATTTCTGAAATTTTAGGTTATTGAGATGAGAACCCTGGATTGGAACTGAATTAATTAATGCAATAACAATCAGAAGAATCAAATTTCTATTATTCTGAAGCATTGGGGGCTGAACAAATAAACCCGTTCATAGTTGCAGCATTCCCTGGTGCTCCCTTGTTTTGAGCAGAGCCAGTCAGTCCAGCCTGCACTCCTGGGTTATACTCTACTAAGATATGTGTAGAACCAGGGAGAATGTGTCCACATCTCTGCCAAAGCGCATCCACCAGCCAGATAATCTTCCTGCTGGTAATGGACAGTTGACTATAATTGCTTATTTTTTTTTTCATAAGTATATAAACCAGAGACAGCTAAAATGAGACAATAGGAATGCCTTAGATGAAATCAGATGTGACCTTTTCAAAATGGGGAGCATTTCAGTGGTTTTAATTAGAAGCCTGGGAACAAGAGTTAAATAAGCTTGAAGATACCTGCTCTTTCAGCTGAGCCTGGTGAGCTGGTAGGAAACTTTTAGAAGTCTGCCTGCTTTACAGCACATAGGTTTTATAGCCTCTCACTCCATTAAAAAAATAAATAAATTAGAAGCCCCAAGGCAGCCACATATTTAGAAGCAATGAAAACTCAACCTGTCTACCTCTAAAGCATTTAAAGGCAAATGTATTTGGGCTTACAATCCAGAAATGAAAGCATAGCAGAATGAATTAAAACATTGTGACTTTGCTGTAATCTTGCTTCTCATGGCACAAGTCTGAAGATCAAAAATTCATTCTACGTTTCTTAATACGTAATAGAAATAAAGAATCACGGTGCTAACAAAATTAACACTGTGAACAAACATATCTCATTACAATGTCAAACTATGTAAAACCACAATAGAACCATTCCAGGGGAGTCAAAACCAATTAGTTGTATCAGAAGATCTACCAGACTACAAAACAGAGAGGCCTGTAAACTTCTGCGACTGGTTCAGAGATTAAAGAAACTGCAACACAGCATGGGGACAAGGGATATAGTGAGTGGGTTTAGAAAAACTACAAGGGTACTGAGAAGTTCATGCCCAGTTTCAAAACTTACCAAAGTTTAGGGTACTTTCTTTTCAGTTTAGTACTGACTTTCTAAGCAATTTTAGACTGCTTCTCCTTCTAGAAATAAAATCATGCTCCCAATCTATAACTTACAGTTCATTTCACAAAATTGATCACCAGTACAGACTCTGCCAAGAGAATGATCTCTTCTTTCACCCCTTTGTGTCCCTGTTCATACTTTTAGTCCAATGTGAATCCTGGAATGGAAAGAGGATAAGCTAGTTTGAAAGCATAACATTTTCTAAGGCTTAATTGTAGCTTCAATCACTCATTAAAAAAAAAAATCTAAAAAATATTTCTCTACCTCTTTGTTTCAATGACTGCTACCATACATGCAGATAGGTCTCAAGCTGCAGGTCAGACATGGAAGAAGAAACACTATTTCTTAGCATGCCCATAACATATAGCACAAGACATGCATGATCACAAAGTAAATGCAACCATAGTCATTTTTAATAAACACTTACTAATTGGGGAAATGTGTTAACCTGGAACTGTATGCAGTCCTGAGGTCATACAGTGCTGACTTGAATCACTTTCATCACAGAAATACAAGGTGAATGAAAGATTAAGCTAAAACAAGGTAGATCACCAATAAACTCAAATACATAAGCTTTATGTACCTGTCTCCCCATGTGCATTTTTAAAGTACATTTATGTATGTATTAGTTGTTGTCTTTCACTCCTGGCAAGCATCCAGCATTGCCTGTCTGTAGGAAATGTTAAGCAACCCCCATCCCTGAATAACTGCTTGGAATAGTAAGATTACTAATAGCAAGATTACTAATAGCTTGTGCAACTTGCTTCATATTAAGGACTCCTCAGCTTCAAAGCTGCTTTTGAAAATGGGAATTAAACACTTACATTGCATGCTTTGGAAGTTTAGCTCTATGCCTCTTCATCATCATCAAAATTACCTTACAGAAATATTTCTCTTTCAATCTGATACCAGTATTAGAATTAAAAAAAATTCTGTACAATATCTTAAAGACATTACAGGGAACATTTCCTAGCATAAAATCTGGCTCACTATCATACTGATTCTGTTCTGCAATTCTAATATTCATAAGCCTGTTTATTGAGGATGAGGAAAGAAAAGATTATGGGGCAATGTAGCTTATCATGTAAGACAACCCATTATGGGGACTCCTTTGTATGTTCTTTGTTAACTTTTTTGAGCTAAGAATCTCCTCTTTTCAACCAAAAATGTTTTCAACCAAAAGTTTTTCAACCAAAATATGGTTTCTTGTGTCTTCTACTTGTCAATTTCTCCCGTCCAATTTGCCATCATACAAAACTTTCACATCAAAGACCAAACTCTGCAGAGATTCAGTTCTGAATTTCTTCCTCCCTCTTTCTACTATCTGTATATGAATGGGTGTGTATGTGTCTAACACACGTTAGAAATACTGAAGAATTAAAAGATTTTTTCATGCCAATCAAAACATGAAGGAACTCCAAGTTTTACAAGGCAGCCATTTCCCACAAGACTTGTGTTCTAAATGATGCATTTTCTAGAACTTAGTGGGAAAATGAATCTTTCCATAAAATTTAGGAGACAAGTACCCTGCTTTTTGGGGTCTTAACAAGGAGTTATTCACTTGCATCAGGTATGCCAAACATAACTGAAAGATACATATTGGTGTGTAAAGAACAGATTTGCAAAGATGGTTAATTAACAGAAAATGAAGATATGTATTTAGTGGGATTTACCATAAGAGATTGTGTCCAATATCCAGTGGAGTCAAGGAGAGTTAGACATCAAGTCTAGTTTTATTAATCTCATCAGAGATCTCTTTCTTTTATACCCTCCTTTGCTAGGTTTTGTCAAAACATATATCACCTTGCATTTTTTGAAAGAAAATCTTGGGGTTCATTTTCGAAATTCAGGGTGAATGTTGCTTCAGTAGTTTGTGGGATTATGAACATCTACTAAATGGCATTGTCTCTATTTTCAGCAGTGGAATTTGATAAAATCTATATTCTGCATTGCTTGCAAATTAACACAAAGGGATATAGAAGAAAGTCAGAAATGCGACATTAAAACTCTTTTAAGCAAATATCTAATCTGTGTAACTATCAAAAAAAAGCATCTGAAAAAATTTCAGTGTTATTTAGCTGAAGATGGGAAGCTGAACAAAAATTTAAATGACAGGGGTCTTTTTACAAAGAGGTAGTGCCATTTTTTAGCAGAGACATTTCTCTTCACAAGTTTTTCAAATTATATGTTCTTGTGAAGGATGTTAAATGTCTGGGTTGTAAATTTCAAATTGTCACTGCATGATGAACTCCAAGATGAGGAAGGAAGGAAAGAATTACTTGTTTTTAATTCAAGTTGAACATAAGCTATTGAAAATTCATATTTCATTTGTGGATTTTGCTCAACATTCACAAGAGCTGGAAGTGCTACTTCAAGGCTAGCTAGCAGAAATAAACCAGAAAAAATTCTGAGCTATGCTGATATTATTTCACCATTTTCAAGTAAAAATTAGAGCTAGATGAAACTCAGAATTTCCAGTTTTTAAGAAATTTTCAATAAACAATTTTTTACATCTGCTTCGAGTTAAAAAAAAATTATTTACTGATAAACTCCAGCTATTTAATTCAGTTTGACTGGTGCATGATGCATAACATCAAAACGAACTAAAGTGTTCTAACCCAAGAAGTTATAAGTGTTCTGCTATGACTCCATCAAAAACTTTTAAAATGAGAATTCCTCAGAAACAGCTGATTTCCCATGCAAAGTTTCATTCTGAGAAAACACTCATTTCCAAGAGAAACACTCTTGGCCAGCTCTAGAAAGGATGCCATGCAGCCATGCTGACAAAACAATCAGGTTGTACCTAAAATATTATGTCTGTAAAGAATATGAAGAGCATGTAACTTCACTATCTCAAGGATTTGCTCCAAAATCAGGAGCTTCACCTGGTTTTGTAATAAAGTATGTTGCAGACATTTGACAGGGAAATGAGAAGGACAGATTTTTCCCTGGGGATCATGAAGACATACGTGGTACAAATGTGTGTCAGGGACCTGCATCAACAGGATCAGGCTTGAAGTTGTTTAATAGTTCAGAGAACTGTGATCCTCTGCACTGTTAAGTCAACTCATATGGCTTTGGGCAGGCGCAGTCTTACCGTACCTCAAGCTACCCACAGCTGTTCCTTCTAAGGCTGCTGTAAGGCTCATTTAGCTTTTCCAAAGGACTCTGAATCTCCTGAAAAAAGATGCAAGCTATTGCATGCTGTCCAAATCGATCCTGGCTCAAGAGCTGTTTGTCTTGGAAGCAGTGAAGTGTCCAGGCATGTTACTGCAAAAGCCCCATTCTTCGCAAGAGATTCAAAACAAAGTACTGCAGTTATATGGGGAAAGCAGCTAGTTTAGTCCTTTGATTGTCTTGGTAAGAGGAATTGTAATTATTCTGCCAATAACAGGGGCAGGTAGAAAAGAGGAAAAAATGTTTACCATCAACAAGAGAAATAAATCCCAATTTACCACCATAGGAGAGAGTAATGGAATGACTACTGATGGATTAGCCGATGCCTCTTTCCCCTCACTCTTCTTAGACACAACACATGCTGATGTCAGTTTATATATTTTTAAACAGAACTGTTATGGATCTTTTATGTAGCAGAAATGTTGTGTACTCTAACTCAAAAGGGATTTAAGGAAACCAGTAAAAGTGGAAAACTGGGGTGCAGAGGGAGGGAAAATAAACTTGAACAAGTACCTCCCTGTACATCAGATTCAGAAAAGCATAGCAAATAGTTTTGTGCAGATATGAAATACAAGCATGTTTTATTTATAGATGCGTTCCCCATGTGTTCACCTGTGGAATTCATTCCCATGTACAAGAAAAAAATACCGTAGTGGCCTCATAGCCACCATTTGCTGCACACTCCTGGCAGTTTCCAAAATGTCTCAGAAGGGAACGCATTCCAGCTGTCTCCTGCACTCATCCTCTGCCTGAGATGCAAGCGTAACAATGCAAAGAGAACAAAGCTACTCCCCTAACAAAGGCAGCATTAAATGCTGGCAAGGAAATAAGAAACAAAATATTCCCTTCAAACATAGAGAAGGCACACAAGTTCACATTTTTTCTTCTGCGTGTTTTCTTGGTAAGGGTTTGTGTATCTCAGAGATTAAAAATGTAACACATACTTGCTTCAGTTGCTATGGGAATTCTGGGATTTTTATTATTATTATTATTATTTAACTGAAGAGCACGGTAAATAGCTATATAAATGTCCAGAACACAAAACACAGCTTTGCCCCAGGCGTCTTTTATTTACACACCCCTCTTTTCCAGCAAAACTTTATTATTGTTGTTTTTAATGAATATGCACACTCCATGCATTGAAGCAAAACTGAAGCAGAGAGGTACAGGAAATTGAATCCCCACTAATGAACAGCATGGTATTTGAGACTATTTCAGAACCCAAATGTCACAGATGCTCAGGTGGAAAATATTTGTCATCTTACGAGTTCAGAAAGGGAGGGTTATGAACAGTACTTTCAGAGTAATCATCTTTGCAATGTCACCAAGTCACCACTAGTGGAAAGAGAGCCCTGCGGTAGATGTCCTGGTGACAGACTTAGGACAGACTCAGTGGCTTGAAATGAGCATTTGCTGCCATGCCTATCTGTGGGGAAGAAAGGGATATTACCATCTGTCAGAAAACTTTGCAAATTAAAAGCAGGCAAAATCTTGAACATACTTACAATTATTTGAGTCAAATTACCTAATTTAATAGGATGCTGAGAGTACCTGTCTGCTTTGACAGGCATTGGCCCTAGGCAAGCACCATTAATAGAGGAAGATGTGCTTTTCTGAAGGATTGGAGATATGCAATTATTAACAACAACAACAACAAAATCACCATTGAGAGTCAGACAGGACATGAGGAAGGAGCATGTCCTCAAAACTTGTTTTGATAGCAAAAGGTATTCAAGCACAATCATAGAAATGCAGAAGCGTCACTGTGTAGGTCTAGTCAGATCCATGCTCAGTGTTGTACCAAAGTGTGGAAGTGTCTGCACTGTGTGCCTGTGTGCATTCAGCGCTTTTCAGAGAGCAGGGAGCGGTAGAATATAAACAGCAATCCATCAAAGTGTGGGTGGAGCAATGCTCGGGAGAGCAATTTTAGCATGCAGAAAGATGCAGAATACTAAAGCCGCGGGTTATGGAAGAAGAGCTGATTAAAATGAATGGTTGGGACAATACAAGGAGAAAGGTAAAATGTGAGAGAGATGGGAAAGAGACAATAAAGGGACATAACATTTTTCTTACAGGACGTGTGTCATGGTTTGAGTGATATTGCACCATTCTACTCTTTTCTGATGAGTGCTATGCTACGCTTTGTACATCTGCCTTTTCTGGAGAAGCTTCAAATAAATTTGATCTAGAACAGCCCCTAGACCACAGTACTTTGACCACATTCTGAGGATTTCCTATGCAGCCTGGTTCCCTCCGTTCCATCCCCCACTACTCTGCACCAAATGGGATAAATAACAGTCTCCTTAGCAAAAAAAAAAAAAAAAAAAAAAAAAAAAGGTATTTAACAGAGGAATGATTCCCTTTAAGGAAAATGTTTTTTAAAAATTAGTCTATCTGTACATTTATGTGCCTTATCTAAAGGCACACTGTTTTCTGAGAGAATAGGTAGATCCGATTTATCCAACCACCTCGTGGGTCCTCCAAAAACTATCCCACTTCTCTCCTTCAAATTCAAATTACTAGTTTATTCTAAGGCATTTGCCTTAGAAGCTTCTAAGGCTGGGTGAAAGAAAAGTTAGAATTGACCAAGCTGTGTAACCAGAATTGTCTCTGAAGGCAAATGGTTTAGGAAACAGCTAAGGTATGGCTTAACTTTTTCATCCTTCTCCTTTTCTCTTCACTGCTGCCCTACTATACTAAACATACAAATCTGTATTATAAATAACCTATAGCTAGGATTCCATATAACATAAATACATCAATTCAGATTAGCTACACAGAATGTGCTTTTTGAGTAAAAGCAACAGTGCGGGTATTGTCAGAGCAGTTAACAGATATAAACAAAAGGCAGTTTACTATCTCCATCCTCATGACATTGCCGCATGGCTTCTCCATCTCTCACGCTTTATCAAACTGTAGAAAAATTAAAACATGCTTTTTTATTGCTTCCTCTTCAAGTGTCAGTTGCTAAGGGAACATGAAATGCACCTACATAGCTCCAACATACCAAGGTTCAGCTCTGTCTGATAGGAGTGATAGAGGAAACCAATGCGCTGAACAACAGAAATACATTCCCAGACAAATAAAAAGGAAAGAAGTGACTATTTTGTATATAAAAGTATCTCAGACATGGCTCTAAATGTTGTTTTGGGCCCTCTTGAACAGTGCTGCTATCTCTATTATTCAGTATCTGTATCCCTGCTATCTTCTGCCCTTGGTTTCTCTTCTTCCACTCTGCTAAGGACCACTTTGGAAGACGTGTACTGATTTTGCAATAATGCAAGGAACTGACCCAACTGCAGTCAGAACCTGCGCACTCCGGTCACAGCTCCTAGTGATTACAGCTTGATCGATTACAAGCTACACCCTCAAGCGTCAGCCTCTATTCTGATCCTTGCGATGCCTCCTCTTGGCCTGACTTCACTCATACCAATAAATATAGCTAGAGCTCTCCTGGTGTGGTGCAATTTTACCACCGACCAGCCCTGTGGAAAGCGAAGCACACAGAGTGGGTGCTACTTAAAATTTCTGGCCAAGCTCTAAATATGGACAACCATTTGTTTTTGAAAATTAAATTTACTGTACTGTCGATTAATTTCAAATATCAGTCAGTCTTCAGGCCAAGAATACTGCTGCTTGAAAGGCAGCAGTCTCAGCAAGGATGAGTTTTTAGAGGCAGAATGAAAGACAAATTTGGACGACTTGCAGCTGTGTCCTCCAAACTTTATTTTAGTATAATTAGGATTTATTATTTGGTAAGCATTGACAACGTGGTCAGCTAAGTGGAAGACACAAACAAACAGAAGTTAATAAGTTCTCAAACAAATGGAATCCAGGAAGCCCACACTTGCTCATGCCCCCACTAAAAAAATGATCCAGACTTGTGAGTATATGCACATATGCTTATAAGAGGGATGTTGATGGCTTTTTATTGATGTTTATTGCTTTGGTTCTCTCAAAAGCAGCTAGATTTCAGGAGATATTTGAATCTGTGTTGCTAGCCAGTATCCCAAGAGCTAATAATGCCACTGGCAAGGGCAGGCTAGCTCAAGAACAACTATTATCTTCAACATATTTATTGGTGGTTAAGACTAAATGAAACAAACTTAATAGTAGACTTAAGAAAGTCTGTTCTTTCTTAATCAGGAACTGGGCAAACAAATACTTGAGACACCTGCATATATCTTACTAGTCCTTCATTGAAATTATAGCATATGACATTTTTTGCACTATTTTTAAAAAAATTTGTTTTATTTATCTAGTGCTGAGAATTCCTTCCTGATAATCACAGGCGTTTTTTAATGTACAAGAATTCAAACACTTGTTACAAATTTGAAAATACATGTTAGAGCTTACATGGCACTATCAGACTCACTTGTTCTTCCAGGATTTTCATGCTATTTTAGAAACCATTCTATTCCTAAATATAAACACATACAGATATTACTTCAAATCAAACAAAGTTCCTGATCATATGCTTAGCGAGAATCTTTGATTTGTTCTTCATTAAAAAAGAAGTCCATGTCCTCTCAGTCAGAATGAAAACAAGAGAAATGCTCATGCCTGCACATAAAGCAGATATTAGTTCAACAGTCAATTAATGTATCCATGATATTTAGATGGAGTCAAACATATTAAGCGATGCTGAGGAACTACATCATTTGGAAGATAAAAATACTGTTATGGCATCACATTTATAATTCTGTTCTACACTATTTATGCTCTTATAGCATTAAGTTCTAAATTAGTTCTGGTTTTAATTACAAAATAACAAGTTTAAACATGTATGACAGGCTACATTTTATATTGATCATATTTATTTAAAGGCATATTTTTCAATTAACAGCATTTTAAAAAAAATGTACTTAATGTTGATCCACAGCCTCTCTAGTAAGTTGGTTTGGGGATTTTTTGATTGGGTTTTTTTGGGTTTGTGTTTTGTTTTATTATTTTGCGTTGCAATCATTACCAAGATAAAGTTTCCAGTACAATAACCCTAGTTATTGTCTGATACTTTCACTTTCATATCTATGTTGTTCAAATGTCAGTCATTTTAGCATTGAGTGTAACCTTTACACATTTTTCTCCTCTTGTTCCTGAAATCTCTCTAGTCTCTTTCCTCTGCTGGGTTTGGACAACAGTGGACTAGAATGCATCATGCCCATGTACACATTGCTGTTTGAATTCCTCCAGGGCATTTCATGGCAAGTCTACTGAATGACATTGTTCTTTCAGTGCAGACATACTGAGCGTCAGCTCTAAAAGCCTGTTAGATCCCTCAGAGGAATGCTACAAACAAGGCAAAAGCCCACCTTTGTGTGGACTGCAACGACCTGGGAGGCCTTCAAACACTTTACTGAGTGAAGTGGAGAACTTGTAATCCTTCTGGTGCAAAAAGCCACATTAGCTAACAAACTAATACTAAAATCTGGAAGGGCAGTTAGGAGCCATCTCTTGTGAATCACTCTTCCATTGGATAACCTCAAGCAAAATCTTTAACATCAGATATAAACCAATATTCCCTTTACTAAAAAAAAAAGTCTACTTTCTTTAATAAAAATCTGTTCTGCTGTCTAGTATCTCATTTTTAATGCCCATCTTATCTCAGGTAAAACTGACCCTTTTTTAGGGACTCAAAGTAGGAACCAAACATAGTCTGAAATAGTAAAAAAATTTTACTTTCTCAGTAAAGGTCAAGTGGAGATAACATGAAGACACTTATGAATCATTTCTAGTTAACTATAACTAAATAACAGCTATTCTTTTTTAACAACATTTTTATCCCTGTAGCCTAATGAATCTCACTTGAATGTTCATCCTGTTTTCTGGTATGGGAAATGAGGCAAAGAAAAGGAAATGAAGTGACTTCCGAAATTAGATGCACTTCAGACTCATGCCATAATGCAATGCAGAAGTCCTAATCTGCTGTTTTACCCATTGACTCGTGTTGCTTTCTTCATGAATTGGAATATTAATTATTGACCATGCATGTCAGGGTGAATGCACTGTTCATGATCTCTACCCATATGGTTGAATTTGCTTTTCTTGAATACTATTACATATTGCTGCCTCTCTGTAATATAGAGCACACAGCTGGTTTCTGAGTTTCTCTGTTCATTCTGGTAGAGAATTCTGATTGAAGCCTCAATACAAGTAACAGTTTATCAGCTGATGCTTAGAGCATGCATTCCATGGGACTGACAAACATCATAATGCTCGGTGGTAAATGGTTAGCATGGATGTTTATTTAAACCTGGCCAAGCCTCTCTGGTTCTGGAAGCTGTAAAACACCTAAGGTTAGGCTTATGAAAAAGTTGTGTGCTAAGAGGATGAGCAAAAATTCCAGACAATACAATGGAACTCTGCTTAGTGTAAAAGACAAGGACAAGTTACCAGCCTGAGACCAGTCTAACAATTAAATAATCTGGAAGGGGATTTTCTTACTGTGCTGCCATCTATGAGTTTGGCTAGGTCCCAGAGAAGCTGAAAAGAGTCTTTTGCACATTTTGATTATTTCTACTGCTAGTTTTCTTCCATTCCCAGAGAGCAAGATCACAAAATCCCACTTTTATCACTCCTGGAATACAGTATGAGCCCCTAAAATGAAAAATGCAGGTGACCAAGAGGATAATGTGAGTGGAGCCCAAGTATCCCTTTTTTCCTGGTGTCTATTTCACTTGTTATAGCCGTACGTTTTAAATGCTTCGGTACCTCATCCACCCAGCTGCTATCAGCAAGTCGATGAGAATTTCTTGGAATGTGCATCACTGGGGAACACTTTCTTTGGAGTTTCTATTGCTAACCTCCGAAAAAGACATGTTGTTGGTAAAGTTTTAGTTCTTTCACACTTGCTCAAACAGCAAGTTTTCAGTGATAATGCTTAACTGACAGAACTGTATTAACATTATATATTTTAATATACATATATGCATATGTATACATGGCCTACATTTAGAATTCAACTAAATCTCCATTGAAAGAGATCGTCTCATCTGAATTTAGTGGGAGTGGGATCAGGCCTTTCCTGTACTTATTGTGCAAGTGTATTTGTATGTCTTTTCTACACCCCGCTCCTGATGCAAACCTAGTGAAATCAATAGAAAATTACATACTTGACTTCAGCGTAAGAACAGTTGGTCATTTAGTCAAAATTCGTAGCTCGGGATCATTTCAACAAATCATCAAAAAACAGGGTGGGAGAAGTGAGAAGTCACCTAGTCTATTCTCTGCTTCAGCACAGTATCAACTATAAGTATTCATAACTAACATTCCTGACAGATATTTACCCAATCTGCTCTTGAAATCTCACAGTGATGGTAATTCCACAATGTTAGGCAATTTCTTCCCAAGCCAAATTATTCTTGTTAAAAAAGAATCCCTAGTAACTAAGCTGAATCTTTCTCTCTGCAGTTTATGACCAGTATTTTCTCCATCCACAGCAAGGAGAAGTTTCTCTAGTTGATCCATGTCTTTCTCAAAGTGTTATGCTTGTAAATGGGCACAGTTCTTCATCTGAGGCAATATCTGTGGTGACTAGATCTAAAAGATGTACCAGGCAATAATCATCTCTCCGCCCCAGTAAAAGAGCTGACCTGTCCCCAGCACTGTGCCATTGCTGATTTGTGCTACCCTCTGGTAAATGCTCAGCTTGCAATGCACTGTACCTCCCAGACCTCCCAGGCCCTATCTAAGCCCCTTCTTCGTTATCCTATCTTTGTGCTTTGTGTTCATACCTAACCCTGTACTTCTCTTCCTTGAGCTGCATGCTTTTTCAGATTATTTCTCAAGATCAGTTTGAATTATATCTCTTCCTTACCAAAAACCTTTGTTTTTTTCCCAACAATAGCAATAGGCAATTCAGCCACACCCAGGAGAGATTCTTGCAGAGCCCTACTCAGTATCTCCTCCTGGCTTAACATGTAACTATACATACTGCTTTCCAGCCAGTATTTTATTCAGTTTATAGTGATTTCATCCAGTCTGTGCCACAAGACGGTGACAAAAACCTGATTACACTCAAGACATGACATCTATTTCTTTCACATTTACAATGTTTGTTACATTATTAAGCAAACAAATTAGACCAGTTTGACACATTTAGTTTATAAATCCATGTTAGCTCTTATTCTTTTCCTTGTTATAAGGTTGTTAACATACCTTCATTATTTGTTTAGTGTTTTTCTAGGAAATGGTGCTAATTTGAGTGGTGTGTAACTTCCCAGTATCCCTGTTGCTGTGTTTCACAGGTAGGTCCTGCCTTTTTCTTCCTGCTACCACCACATCCGGGAGTGAACTCCTCAAACAGGGCTGTGACACTGCTGACACCTATTCTTGAAGTACCCCATGGCAAAATTTATCAGGTCCAGCCCAATTTAAAATGGACCTACATTCCTTTCAAATTCATTTGTTAATAATTATTATGTCTTCCCAGACTGGGGATGGGGGGGGGGGGGGGTTGTTTGTGTTCCCAGGTGGGGGGGGGGGGGGGGGGGGGGCATTGGTTTTGTCTTTTTTTTTTTAATTCTAAACTAATCTTCAAAACATTTTATCTTGTCTTACCAGGAAACCAAATAAAATATGAATTGCCTAATGCGTGCTCTGATTATTCCCTGCAGCACTGTGAACATTACACTGACTGACACATCAGCAATAAAATGCTACACAGTAAAATAAGTCACTAAAAATCTAACATGTTAATTAGAGAGGCACTTCTTTGCAGTAACCCTGAATGAAAGACAGATTGTGGAAGAAGCCACTAAAACAAATGTAAAACTTAGAGTATTTTTACTTTGCCTTGATTATTTATTTTACATTAAAAGTTTTTCTCAGTAAATAACTGTGATAATTAAATATTCTACGTCTAGTGATTTCCAAAATACTTATTTCTTTATCTTTTTGTTTTCCTAATAATCATCCCAATCTCAAAGACACAAATATAAAATTTTAAAAACATACCAGTGATAATGAAACTCAAAAATATTTTGCTGCTTTGATATTAATTGTTTGGAGTGGTTACTTGATTCAAACCAACTTTAGTATACAATTATCTTTAGACATGGCATTCCAGAGACTGCCCTTTGTTACAAATTTGAGTTTCCTTCAATTATTCATGAGATATGCCCTGATGATGTAAAATACATTCCAAAACCTACTTTTTTTTTTTTAATACGAAGAACTGCAAGTAAATTGGTAGCCCACAGTAACAACATATGTTTATAATTATGATTACCATCAGGGAATTCAACCTTACTGAAGGACAGAAAAGAGGCCCAAGCAGGGAAACCTCAAAAAGTGTATGGAAAAAAAAGAAGGGAAGGAGAAAGCTGAAATGGGAAAACCACTCTTGGATAATGGAAAAGACTCAGTTGTAAAAATAAGCACAGCTTTCAGCTGAGGCTGATACAGAAATTTCAATATTTTGGTGACTGAGAAATATTTAGTAACAAATTCTTCTTCTCACTATTGAACTCATTTTGTGCAATGTTCACCTTCTAAGCCCTAAGTATAAATTCTCCAAATGTGTCACAAAAAAATACTAGCAGATCAACTACTTGACAGCAAGATTAAAATGCTACCAATGCTGCTTTATGTTATTAATACAGTATGCATACATTCAAAAGTGCCATAGTTAATGCTGAATTGAGGTTTCTATTACAAAACTCATTTTGAGTGTTCAATAGCTCAGCTGTTTGAAATCACACTGAGCTGAAGTTGGCAAGCTTCACTTGTGTGTGCACAGAAGATACAGATTTTACAGCACATAAGTAAAAATCACTAAGTTCTGGGTGAATCCTGAAATTCACATTGAGAGTTTAGCTTGACTGAGGAAAGCCCCTGAACGTCTTGGACCTAATGAAACAAAGTGGAAATATTCAAGAATAGTCACTGTTCATTCTGTTAAAATCAGAAGGTTCACAAAATAAAAGTTTCTCATGGTTACAGGTACTAATTTATCAAAATATCTATTAATGTAAAAAAAGTCCCGCATAAATTCAGTAAGTGGATGAAATGTACTTATATTTCTTGTACTAAGAGAAGACAAATAATGAAGATCGAATTCAGATTCTTTCAAATAAATCCCATATAGGCTGAGATTTTTCCTTAATTTCTTTTTCCTTAGATGAATAATTTTCCAGAGAACTTTCAGGCTAGCTCAGTTTTGCAATCTTAAAATTAGATAAAAGTTAAATATGTATCTTTCTTATATGATCAAACCTTTTGTGGTAACTTCAAAATGGCACTAGGCACAATTCACAGTGACTTGTTTTATGTACTTGTAATTGAAGAAAATCTCTTTAATGTTGGAAAAGAACTGAAGTTGTAGTATTTTTGCACCTTTTTACATTGTTACAGAGAATTAGAACATGAAGTCCATGTGACATTGTGAGAAAGCAGCTCTCTTACCTGGCTCAGGCCTCACTCAAAACATGATTCACCCCTGAAGAGGCCGCAGGGGCCTAATTCAAAGCTGATCAGAGCTAATGAAAGGAAGGCTATTTGTCAACTGTAATGCAAAACCAAAATAAGCTGCGATTCATTATACCTACAGGGCAGTGCCAACTCGCAGGACTTTAAAGGTACACCTCTTCTAGCCTCAACTTCAGGATTCATGTGGTTATGACTGAATCTCAACTTTCTTTTATTTTTCTCTTTCATCATTTTGTAAGAATTACATTTCCATGCTTCATAATTGTAGGAAAAAATGTCTGATAAAGAAATTGAAAGCTAGTGAACAGTAAGAATTTTGTTCAGAAACTGGAAAAAATGGAAAAGCAACAGGTTTTCGATAATGTATTGCAAGTCTCTTCCAGAGTGTTAGGTAATAGAAGCTTTAAATTAAGTTAACTTCTAGTTGAACTAACTGTGATTTCTGATGATTAATTAGAATGCAAAAAGATTAAACAATAATAAATAACAAACCTCATTGTAAACAGCGTCATGCACTATTGGTCAAACATGTTCATTAATTCTCATACCCCAGGGTTACTATATTGCAGAGGAAAAGCTATAGACTGAAGTTTTAGTTTTTTAATAAGTGTTCAGGTTCTGCTACGAAGTGTTTCTGAAATACAGTAACTTATATACAAATTTATAACCTCATCGAGAAATACTACCGCTCCATCCAGCCGAAATACTCGTTGCCCTTTTGAGTCATCCAAAGCTCTGGAAGGCCATGGATATTGGCTTTGTAGCAGGCAGTTATTTAACAGCAAGATCCATACAGGAAGAAGTCACATTGATCCAAAGACTGACTGCACTTAGACGGAGGTGTAAGACACAACTTTGTGACAGAGCCAGGAACGGCACCTGTAAATAATTTTCTGTTAAAAGAAACCTTTGACCACATGAATTTCCTGGAATAGAGGAAACTGGGAGGGAAAAAAAAAAATCCTCTCTTTGAATTCTTATTTCTTGATTTTCTTTGGGACCTGAGTCCTCAAACTTATCACTGTGGTAATTACTGGCTACTTCTGGCAAGTGTGAGGCTTTCTTTACATTTTATAACCCAGCTTTCAACTTTTTCCTTTAGTGTCACAACAAAGGTAACGTTCCATTACTGAATAATAAATAGTAAAGCCAGTCTTAGGCCCTAAAAATCTATTCCCAGTAGAAATGACTGACTAGAGGGTCCCATGTTTCTTTGAAATGGCTTTACATAGTAGTTACGTGGGAAAATCTTACAAAGATCTTTCATTCTTGCCTATGTAATGCTGACTTTATCCCTGTCTCTTGGATCTGAACTAGCATTACATGATCACTAACAAGATGAAAGCAAATAGCCCTTCAGATTTTGAGAAGTGGGAACTGATCACAGTTCCTGTTGACTTCAATGGTTCTTTGTGTGCCTCACATCCCTGTGAATTACATCTTGAAACACAGAGCAGGTATGTCTTGCTGAAGATTTACAATCTTAGCAACAAAATTTTATTTCTGAAATCAACTCTGAAAAGCTAAAATGCTTAATTTATTCTTATATGAGAAAAACGATGTACATATCTGAGGAATGTGTGGCTTATATCCTTTATATCTAAGAACTGACTGGCCTGTTTCCAAAATATATGATGGATTGATCAATTTGAAAATAAATCTGAAAAATCTTTTACAAAATGTTTAATGTACTGTAAGTATTTTATTATAATGCAAATTATTATAAAATTAATATATTGTTATATATATTAGCTATCTGTACGTTTGCAGCTTCACAAACGTTTGGGAATTGAAATTGTGACCACAAATGTAAATGTTTTAGCATTTAAATAAATAGTATTTGAAAGTCATTTTAGTCAGATCCCTTATATTGCTGCTGACTGATAAAACAGTCAGTCTTGAAAACCGTAATAATCACAAAATAAGAAAACAGTCTGGGATGAGAATACTGCAGGGAATACTATTGCAGCTGGGGTAGAAATCATTATGCAAATTATAGGAAAACATAGCAAAGGTCTCCAAGACTTTCAAAGTCCTCTAGATCCTAAAATTATTTCAGTGCTGAAGGGGTGAATGCACTCTAGGAACCGACTTCCACTGTCTGTTTGTTGTTTGATACTTGTGATTTATAAGCAACTGAAACTTTTTGCATTCTTTAGCACATTGGTTCAAGCTTCTTTACGACCTGCTGTGTCATAGAGCGGGGATGAGATTTTCTTCTAGTTCTTTAGCCCATGGACCCCTAGAGACAGGATTTAGTTCTGCTTTTTGACTGATGGGGACTCATGGGATGCCTTTTCCCTGATATGTGGAGAAAGGTGTTCTGTATGCCTGTTTCTTCTGACATATATACAATATATGCATGTTTAACATATGCTTTATAGATGTCAAAGAACAAAAAGAGTAGTATTTAGAAGAGCTTTTGCTTAGGAATTTAAGTAAGTTCTTTGTATACAAATACTTTCTTGAAAATTACATGGCTCCCACTCGCACCTTGAGAAAATGGACAGTCACTGAAACCTGGGATAGTCTGAATTACTACAATATTGAAGTATCTGATTATACACCAGATGCACAGGTAGCAGCAGAGGGGCACTTATTTCTCTGCAATGAAAACCACAGAGTGACACACTCTGCTAAAGACGATACTTCTTCTAGAGCTATTGCTCAGAGGCAAAGGATCTTGAAAAGAAAGAGCCAAAGTGCTATGTGACAAAGCCCATAGCGAATATCTGATTTAAAAAAACAAACACACACAATAAAAACCAATAAATTCAACTAAAACCAGGATAAAGTAGTCCTTAACTTTGCGCTGTGTGGAGGAGAAATATATTATGGGGTACTTCCATTTGGAAGGCAGATGTGGAAACTCTCAGTTAACAAATAATAATAAAACTTGTGTCTTGCCATTCAGCCAATAGTAACAGTAAAACAACATAAAAGAAGTTGAACCCAACATGAGATAACTATTTTAGACTCTTACTAATAATAATTAAGGTCAAACTATAAACTGTAGATAGAATGGATAAACATGACCTGTTAACATTCAATATGGGCAGAGCTTGATACCACCAATAATACATATGCATTGAAGGTTTCCAAATGACTAATTTTCCAAAGCTGCAGAAAGTTCTAAGGAAGACTGGACAGAAAAAGTAAAGACAACAAATAAATAGAAAGAAGAGCTTTTTTTAAGAAGAGCACATTATCTACCTCCCCCATTTCTGCTCCCCCCCACCCCTCCCCCCCGCCATGTTTCTGCAATTAAAAAACAGGACAATTTGCCTTGGGAAGAAAGCTAAAGGCATTGAGAAAAATCCAGGGCTGGTAGTGGTCCTGGGAATTTTTTTTTTTTGTAAGAATATTATTAACAAAAGGGATTTTTAACAATGTATTGACTATTTCAAGGTGACAAATTGCTAAGACATTAGAAAAATCTGACACGTTCTTTAGCTATGACAAAAGGTAATGTACAGTGACACTGGGATGATATTTTTTTAATGCATTAGTGTCATAGCTGGGTGTTAAAACAATAGCTACTTGGAATAAATATTCTGAAGTCAATGGATCTCAGTAATCTGCACCCAAGCATATTAAAGGAATGGGCGAGAAAATATTCATCATATTGATGTTAATCCATAATAAATCTTGTTGTATTAAGGAAATTCTAGATGATTTGCAGAGTGCTACTGTGCAAATACTCAAAAAGTACCAAGTGATAAAACCAGATAACTATTGGCCTAGGTTTAATCCGGTGATTAAGCCAATGGGATATCACATACAGTACTAACCTGAATAAAAATTTAAAAGAAGCTTCAATAATGCCAGTTAATCAGTTTTACTGATAATAAATCTAATCAAATCTGACTTATTTTTAATAGATTACAAGCCTGGCAAAAGTTGAAAAATTGATAAATATAATTGAATCGAATGCAATATACTTAACCTTTTAATAAGGCACTAACTTGTAATGTGTAACAACCCAATTGAAACATGAGCACTCTACAGTATCAGTAAAGCCCATGTTATATGAATGAAGTCCTGACCAACTGATTAACTGCTAGCACAAGGTGTCAGCAGGGAATCCCTGAGTGGGGTTATTTATAGTGGCAGTCCCACCAACTTCTGTCTGGCTTTGAAGTCTCAAATTTATTTTTTTTTAATGATGATTTGGAAACAGTAATGAGATCAGTCCTTGCCAGATTTCCAGTTAAAACTAAAACTCGAGGTGTAGTGAAGATATAGAAGAAAGTACAATGATGCCCATCCTTAATAAAATGGGGCCAACACTAGTATCTTTTAGATGATAGCAGAGACCTCACATCTTAGTATCTGGACCCTGTAACTAGTGTCTGCACTTCGATATCTATTGGCATGTTCCCTCTATTCCAGTGTACAATCTTCTTTTCCATTCTTTTTTAGTATAAGAGGCCTGTAGAGAGTCATACAGCATGTCCAGACAGAGGAGTGAAGATCAGAGATGAATGAGCAAGCTGGGATCAGAGCAGCTGATGCAGTTTACAACCTGGAAGCAAGGCTGAACTAACGCCTGTATGCCACTGCTGGACTAGAGTGGTGCTGTACTGCATGGTGCTGAGGGAATCTAACTGATCATCTTGTTGGGGGGACGCTCCATCATGGCCCCCTGTGTATTGGAGGCACACCCGTAGAGTCTTAAAGCTTGGGGCCGTAAGCAACTGTTAGCTGATTGAGTTCAAGCTCCTGTGTATTGAAAACCATGGAACGTCAGAGTTTTTCTACTACACAATGGAAACAACAGTCCTTTTATATATATATATAAAATTATAAAATGAGATGAAGGATTTGCACAATTGCAACAAAAGTCATCAAATCTCACCTAGTAGTAACTACTACTACTTTATTATCACTGTTATACATGTCTATACACCTATGCCAGTAATAAGCAAATTTCTCTGTCTAATTCCATTCTTTTTCAACACTACACATATATGTGGAACCTTATTCTTAGGGTGCTGTAATTCTGCAGAACTCAATGCAATTTCAAGATAAAAGAACATTACCTGAAATGTCGATATAGGTGCTATACACTAAGTATTTTTTTTCCCAAAATAAGCTACTTTGTGCACTGAATAGTGTAACTGTTAAAAGGTCCTCACCTTTTTTGCTATGTAATTCACCATTCTTTTAAATATATTGATTTTTTTTCTGATTTTTTTTAGCCCATTTCCCCCCATGTTGAATTACACAGCTGATTTCAAAGTAAGGACTTAAGATTTGTAATTCTAATATTTTAGGGTATTTTAAATGAAAGAATCATGAACAGAAGAGAATTCAATTTGCAAAAGCATGGTAAATTGATAGTTCCATAAACAAGATGAGTAAAACTTTGAACAGAGAGCTAAAACACCCAAGAGAAACAATAGTTTACCAATGAATACAGTAAGAATCGTTCAGCAATATCTGTAGTCATGACACTGAGTGGCTAGTGTATTTGGATCTTGGTAATTTCTTTTAGGAGAGAAAGTGAGTAGACAGCAGACACAAAATTACTAAATTATCCCATTACACTTTTATTTAGAAATGTACAATTCACGCAGACAGACTTTGAATAGACTGAATTTTAACAGCAAAGTAGTGCAATTCAAGCTCAGGCACCAGCTAGCAGCAAAGATATTTTTCACCATCTGCTCTTGGAAAATCCAGATTCTCATTCCCAGTACAGCTCCCACACATTTTCTCTGAGAGTGTTCATCTTCCATCCTAAAAGATTTCTAACCTGGTAATACTTCTGAACCCAAAACCCTGTGTAAATTCATGTCCCTCCTTGAAATCAATGGCAAAGCTCACTTAGACTTCAATAAGCCCAATAAATTGCCCTTTAAATTGTAGAAGTCTGAAGCTGGCCATCTGGCTCCAGATGGTCTGAAACTAGTCTTTCAGGACTGATTCTCCAGAGCTATCTCAGAGAGCAGATTCCATTCCTGCGGGGACTGGAGCCATCAAGTCTAGGGGCACTTCGCCAACACAAATGGGAAGCCACTTCTACCAGTGAACAGCCCACCTGGTATTCAGTCAGTAGCCCTTAACCTTCCTTTCACCAAACTGCTGACATTTCTTTTACCAACAATTACACGTACCCTCCCCCTCAAAACAGCGCTGTCCTAATTTATATGCAATAGTACATAAGCAATTAGCGTTACTGGGGATCACCTAGAAAATCATTCATTCTAGTTTTATGTATCTCTGCTTTATTATAATGATATATTCTGAATTATATCCTGTTTGTTACAGGATTGTAATGTACATTCGCTACCATAACATCCAAGATTAACATGTTTTGATGTTTTTCAAAACAGTTTACAATCAGGAAGGTCTGCCTGTAACCCAGTTTAGGCTCGGTTCAGAAAAATCGGTTTTTTGTGCGAGCATGAGTAGACGCAAACAAACCATGCTTTCAGTCCTATATACCTCAGTCCCTTTCAGTCCCTATACATTTCTTCACTGCACAGTTATGTACCTGATCTTTGCACGTGTTTTATCTACTATTTTAAAACTATTTCATTCCTCTATATAACATGATTTAGCGGTCATGATTTGCCAAAATCTCTTTTTAAAAAGTTCAAGTGTATTTATACCAATGTATTTTTAATGCAAAACTGAACAGAAGCAGAAGACCTCTGCTTTTCTCCAGAAAAAGTGCTGCTATTATCCAGCCTCTAATTTTAACCATATAACCCCATCAGTTCTGCAAAGACCTCTTGGTATTCATTCTATGGAATTAAAAAGAAATGACATGTATATCACTGATGGTACTTTAATGAAAATAATAGAATTGTGGAGGTACTGGATTGAAGAAAAGCAAATGAGGTAACAAAATATTAATGAAAAAAGGAAGAAGAAGAGTTGCAAAATTTACTCTTGCATAAGTTTGACTTCTATTCCGAAGAAATGACAGAGTTAAAAAACTGCAAAATTATTTCAGGATAACAGTAGAGCTGACTGAATAACAGGAAAATTATTTCACAGAAAAATAATTTCAACATTGTTTCTATTCCACAGTGTACTAAAACTCAGACCCATTTTCTGTTAAAAATAAAAATGAATTTTCATGTTTTAAAATCAATACAAGAATTAACACTGAAACCTCAGCTGAAGCTAAGCAAATTCAAACTAGAGAAAAGGTACATAATTCTGCAGTGAACACAATTAACCCCAGAGCAATTTACCAAGGTTTGTAGTGGATTTTCTATTATTAGAAATGTTTAAACCAAGACTAGAATGAGGTTTTGTTTTTCCTGTCTGTTTTTTTCTCCCTGAAAGACAATTTATCATTCAAGTGGAGACACTGGACTCAAGGCAAATTTTAAACAGGGGTTCAGATTAGACAATGACCATTTGAAAGTCCATCAACATTTAAAATTTGTTAGTGAAACTCTTCAGAGGAACAGTTAATGCCATTAAAAAGAAATAGCTTGGGCTTTCATTTTTGTTAAGAATTTTACCAAATGTGATCATGAAGTACAGCTTTGAAAATTTTTCTGAAACTGATTTATGAATACTAATATTTGGAAATGCACCTAAAATCTATTTAAGACAGCTGGATATCCCAAGGGATCGGTAAGAAGATAAGGAGTTTCCCTCTAAGTCAGTTTGAATATCACCAATATTTTGCATATTCTGTAAATGGTACCTATAATGCTTTCAAAGCACTTCCGAAAGGTGGAAAATCATTATTTTCCACTTTTTATAGTTGAGCCCAGATAAATAAAATAACTTCCCTAAGGTGATACTGCTTGTCAGAAGTAAAATTTATAGTCGTCATACCAAAATCTCTTTTTCCAGCCCCTAAACAATGCGAGCACTGCAGCCCTCTTGCTGTACAGGTGACACAGTAATGAAGAAAAAATCAGGGTTTGGATCTGTATACCTAGGTCTCCCTTTTACTCTCATACGTAGACAGCCTGTGTTTCCCAGGCCAAATCTATCTTTTGCAGCACTCACCAGCCTAGATAAAAGTGTTTTCCCCATTCACCATCTTTCATGTGAGCTATGAGGGAGGACAGATGAAAAGAAAATAATGACACCACTGCCAGTCAGAACATCTGAATCGCCCAGTATATTTATTCCTTTAAATATCTGCTGTCTTGTAATCTCCTTGGAGCTAAACTGAGTCTTACTCTGTTCTTCATACTGCAGTAATGCACTTTTGGCACTTAATAAATGAATCATGATTTTCAAGAGTATTCAGGAAAAAAAATCACATTTCAAGGCACTCTTCGACAAGTGTAACATTCACCACAACACTTATCAGGCAGTATTTAGAGTCACAATTACAAGTGAATAAAAAAGTTCCCTAATTGCAAAGGTTTAACGAACATTTACTCTCAGAATCATAAATCAGTAAGTAAATATAAACACTTTCCCCTGAAAAATCTCATTGTGAAAGATGTTTTATAGTCTTAAATATGTTAATTCAGTGTAGTAATGCTAGACTTTCTACACAGTCATCTCCCCGCATGCACACGTAAATCTCTTTCCATAAATGTGAAGGTCAGGCTACAGTCAGGCAGACCACTCTGAGAGGCTAAACATCCAGTGGCAGCCCGAAGGCAAGCTAAATGACCTGAGCTCAGGCAGTCTTCTTAAAACCTTCTCATAATCCTTCATTTGTACCCCAAAAAACCCCAGATCATATCTCCCACAAGTCTGTAGGAAAGCATCACTGAGCCTCTCGGCTTACCACAGCCCTGGAAACCAGGGAGTATGATCACAGAAATACTCCTGCCTTTATTAGGAGCAGCTTTTAACACAGAACCAGCAACTAGACACACTGGAGTCCTGTCTTGCAGAGTAGCCATTCACACCCAAGTCCCAGTCTATATTCCAAGATACCTTCATAGTAAAGAAAGGGCCCAATGCAAAAGGCAAAAGCACAGCTCTAATATTAGCCCTGGTGAAGTCTAAACTAGGTGTAGTGTATAATAGTTCACGTAATTCAAGTGGATTTAAAAAAATTATCTCAACACAAAATGATCTACCAGTATAAAACTATTGTAATGGAATTTCAAAAGTGTTTTGAACAGATACATGGACCTTCTCAGAAATACTGTGGATTGTCAAAAAACTGCAACAGTTGCTATGTTTGCGCTCAACATTGAGTAGCTTATGCATTCAGGGAGGACAATCCTATTTTACATGGATTTCCAAAGAAAGATGCAACACACCAAGTGCATGTTTCAGGCTCAGCTTGTTTTCCTAGGCATGCACCATGAGAGTGTTTGGGGGAAAATGGAAACAGAGACTTACCAATTCACCTGCTGTAACTACGCACTGTCAAAGGGCAGCAGCACAGCAACTCTGGGATCTATCCCCTCCTTCATAAAAAGCCAATGCTGTTGTCACATATAACAATGTTAACCTTAGGATATTCTCTGTCTTTTCTACTTGCAAGTCTCTGCTATACTTATATAATAATTATTTATATTATGCTCCTTACATATTAAAAAAGTGGTTCCTAATTGTATTTTTAAGTTCTTGCCACAACCTCTCTAAGCCACCTCCAAAGGAAAAAAAACCTTTTCAATAATTTAGATATCGAACCACCTGAAAAAGATTGAAGGTCCATGCAGTGCAGTTATTCTGCCATTTTCACAAGTTGTTTAAAGGCTTATCTGAAACACCACTGAAAACCTATTATTTTTTTTTCTGCTGCATAATAAATCCAGATTAAGATGAAAAAGAAATAAATGGTACCTTAAAATTAGGTTAAATCTGCATCACACTGCAAAAAAATTTCAAAATTGAAAACACAACTCTTGGCAATTCCTAGGACTTCAATGCCATCTTCATTCTCTTTAACTTTTAAGTGTTCATGACTCCAACAAACTCCTTTATTACTTAGCTGTGAGATTACATGATTCATGGTCCTACTTTTGTCCTTTGCTTCTTGAGTGTGTCAGTGGGAATGTGGCATGATTTGCCCTTGAATTAAATATAGTAAGCAGCTCATTGGAAATCAGTTTATCTGACTGAGTTTAGCCTCTAGATTACCTGCTACTATAGAGTTTGTCACTGGATTGAATCACGGAAAACAACACTTTTGGTAAAGTGTTTTTATTAATAACTTCTGCTTCAAAGCTAAGCAAAACCAGCACAGTTTCGTCTAAGAAGAGGGTTAGCATCAATCAAAACTATCAGATTCTGTATTACCTACATAATCCATTGTGGGGGTGGCCTGGGGCATGTGAAATCCAACAGTAGCGAGTTGCTTGCTTGCTTTTTTCTTCCCCCCCGCCATGAAATACTGCCTTGCACTAATGTGTCTTTAATAATATCTCCATTCTCCTTAGACAGAGTTATATTCCCAGCAGTCTGGAAGGAAAACAAATTTCTGCTAACTTCTCCTGTCTTCATGCATTTGCAAATACACAAGCTGTGAAGACTGATAAACCAAACAAGAGAAGTTATGTAACTTTTGGTAGGCTAAATACCTAATCTATTAATAGATTATATATATCTGTGTTGACTCTGTGTTGAGAAATATATGTAACTACAATACACATAATTTGCATTTGTATTTGCTGACTCTCAGAGAATCACAAATTACAAGATTAAGTCACTCTTTGGTACATTTATATGACTTATGACTTCTTTGTTGGAAACTTCTGAGGCACAACAGTTTGCCATATATCGTACCAAATTGCACAGGCCCTTAGGCTCACTGCTTGATGACTTCCATTCAGTAAATGATACGTCTTGTCAGAACTTCACAACAATCTTAGGTAGATCTCTTACCTTAGTGAGTCCCCATCCCCCATTTTGTTATGACAACATGAATATCAAATTCTTGCTGCTGCCCTGCAAGCAGTGATGATTTCTCCCAGACTGCCTTGGTATGCAGAGAGAACTGCTCAACCAAACTTTTAAAACACCATTACTTTATCCTTTAAACCCTTTCTTAACTTTGCTTTTGCTATGGTATTTACAAATCTCAACCATCTGGTATTGATTAGGAATTGTAAATTCTACTTTATTATTCCACTGTGTTCATTTAACTTTTTCCCCACTATAACCTCATTTCTCTGTTTATATCCTGGCACACATACTGGAGGCATCACGGGACCCAGAGGCAGAGGTTATGCCTGTACTAGTAACTTAAATGTGCCTGAGATCGTACTACGGCACTGAGGTCAGCAGGCACAGAACAGTGTGCAGCCATATTATAAACCAGCAAGACCACCCAAAACAGGGTGGACACATGCAAACAGTCTGATGGGAGTGGTCCCTCACCTACGCTAGTTTCTGAGCTGTGTGTAGGAATTGTTGGGGAAAGTGCTAGCGGGCACAGATGAAAGCCATGCCAGGAACTGTTCTCCTAAAGTACCAGCAGAATGGCAGTGCTTGGGAACACTCCTGGACACTGCTTAATTTACAAGTACAGGCACAGCAAACTCTCTTCTTTTCTAGTTGTCCATATGGGGCTGAGGACAAATCAGTACAGGTGTTTGATTATGGCACCAGGCACCTCCATAATACACAACAAATGAAAATGTGTAGAAACTGCTTTTCTATAGGTAAGAGTTGTTCTATAAAACCTCCCAAACTGAAAACAATAAACTCCTATACAATGTAATTTCTTATTCTAATGGTCATATGAAAAGTTTAGCAGGAGCTGAAAGAGATCAGAGGCTGAAGCTGATTTGAAATGCTTGAAAAATGAAGGTATAGAAGGTTAGATGTGGCTGTATCTCAGCTGGTACAACATACCATGATGAGATACATACAAATGATGAGAGGTACGAATTGATTATGATTTGGTTGGTTTGGTTTGAGTGAGTGTTGCTAGCAGGTTGAGGGAGGTGATCCTTTCCCTCTATTCTGCACTGATGAGGCCAAACCTGGAGTACTGTGTCCAGTTCTGGGCTCCCCCGTACAAGAGGCATGGACATACTGGAGAGGGTCCAAAAAAGGGCCACGAAGATGATGAAGGTATGGGAGCACCTCACATATGAGAGAGCTAGGGCGGTTCATTTCGGTTCAGCCTGGAGAAGAGAAGGCTCAGAGGTATCTCACCAATGTATACAAATACCTGAACAGAGGGTGCACAGAGGACAGAGCCAGGCCCGTCTCAGTGGTGCCCAGTGACAGAACAAGAGGCAATGCGCACAAACTGAAACACAGGAGCTTCTCTCTGAACATCAGGAAACACTTTTTTTACTCCTAGCATGGCTGGAATAGGTTACCCAGAGAGCTTGGCAGAATCTCCTTTCTTTGAGATATCCAAAAGCCATCTGGACGAGACCCTGGGCAACCTGCTGTAGGTGGCTCTGCGTGAGCAGAAGGGCTGGACAAGATGACCTCCAGAGGCCCCTTCCAACCTCAGCCAGTCTGTGATTCTGTGATTGCTAAATTTCCCATCCAAACCCATTTGAAACTTCAATGAAACTTCAGCAGAACATTATTTCTCTCCTCTTTACATATTAATTTAGATGCAAGCAGAAACTCTGTTGGTATGCTGAGGAGCTCCACAGGGAAAATTAGTTGCCAACAACTGCTGACACAAGTGATCAAGTCCTTATCTTCATACACACAGGTTGCCAAACTTTTTTTTTTTTTATAAAATACTATCACAATGATAATGGAAGCAGATTCCAGATCTATGTCCTGACATGCCAGTTACACATGCAGGATTTGTTCAGGCATTTACAATGGGAATCTGTGACATAGCAGGCTATTAAAAGAGCAAAATGCTTTTAGTTCTAAGGTTCAGAACCTTGGTCTCCATTCAGATAACCTGGATAATGGGGAATATAAAAATTTCATTGGCAAGATATGAATATACGTTCTAGCTTTTGACATATACCTTACAATTACAAGCAGATATTAATAGTATTAAAAGACAAAAATGTCATGGATTGTGCAAGCTAGCGTGTCTTAAATTCATGTAGGCCTGAAGCAAAATGGAAACCAAACAGAGTTTGGTTTTAGAAATATATTTTTTTAAATCTTTTTTTATTTCCAAAAGATGTCTGTTGAATTCCAGAAGCTGTTCAACCAAAGTCACAAAATAGCTTTCTTTGGTTTTCTGAACCCAAAAGCAGAAGTCATTACAGTATGTTTCACTCAAAGCATTTAAGACTAACATATAGCCAAGCTTGAACTAGGGGAGTGAAGGTTGGAGTGTACCAAGACTGAATTTGTCTATCTGTACTTTGGTCGAGTGGTCCATTTTTTTAGTTCCCTAAATTCATTGTGATTGATGATGATTACATGTTTTACTGACGGCATCAATATAGGCAATATTATTCTTAAAATAATTTCATTGTTTCTTAATGAAGCTGACATACCTACAGTTGCCAGTGGATCAATTTGTTCTCTGTAGGTGTATATATATTCAGGTACACTTCTCAACACTCACAAACAAGCTATTACATAAAAAATTGCTGTGATTTGACTGTTTTTCTGAGTAAGATTAGTATTCATAAAAAGGTTACAACAGTAGGCATTTAAGTCTATCCATAACTGAAAACAGAAGAAATGCAGTCCTCCAAGGTGCTTCGCAAGTATGTCTCAATCCTAAATGGTAGGACTGCACATGAGGTCTCTGTGTCTAACAATTTTCACCAGCAAGGATTTAAAAGAACATCATCACAGATTATACAATGTGGGTACACCTTTCATGAACCTGAATAAGACCAATGAACTGTTTCAGATAGGACAATACCATCTTGCATCAGACTCCTCCATAGCAGCACAATACTCTACGTATCATTACTAAGCCCCTGAACACATATCCCAAGGCTTTTCAATATTTGAAGTCAGTGGCTCTCCTGTTGGCAAATATAAATGCAATGTATCTGGAAGAGACAGTGTTATATATTTGTCAACATTTTCGTTTACTTTTCAGTTTGGCAGTGTAAATTCTGGGGATGAGTGAGTGAGCGGACGGGAAAAGAGCCCAAGTCTCACAGGGGAATTGACATGTCAGTGCCCATTGTTGACTAGAAGCTCCTTAGCATGCTGCTATGAATCAACAGACATTTCTACTTTCACACTTACATAGATCTGTTATAAAAGACATCCCAGAGCTCTGTTTCATCTTGCTTGCCTTACAATGTTTATATGCTGCCACTGGGACAGCGAACAGATGTGATGGATTAACTAGCAATAAATCATATGGCAGAGAACACACAGCATTATCATTCTAAAGAGGTAGCATTAAGTATTCTGCTAGAAAAAATAAGAACATTTCCCCTCTTCCTTGAAATAACTGTTTCTTTATCCCATAAATGACCATGTCACCCTGTTTCCCAAATTCCAAATCTATCTGGACTACAGTAGCGCTTTATTTCACTTTTGAAAATTTTATTAAGTATTTGCTCAGGTTCAGTGCAAACAAAGACTAATCATACTCTTCAAAGTAATGATACAGAGCACCATGTCCCACCATTTTCTCTTTCATTAAAACTAATCAAGAGAAAGTTTCTTACAACTCGTAGAACTCCCACAAACAAAGCAGCGACAAAAATGAAGCCCTGCCAGTCCAGTCACATCCTCCCCAGGGAGCACTTCTACTCCCCCGGCATCTATTTTCTGATGGCAAGATGCCGACTCCTACAACCTCCACAAGGAACCCAAGAGTCATAACATCCCCTCATTAGTATTTGCACACCATCTGGTGACTATTACTGAATTAACTTCTCACAGAAAATAAGTTTTTAGAATATAACTATAAAATTAGACTTTGATATGAAATCTTACTCTTCTCCTCCCTCCCCGCCCCCCAAAAGCACAATTTTTAAAAGAGGAAAAAGGAGACTGTGCACCAGATACAGTTAAAAAGGTAGACTCTTTCAAATACCCTCATTGCCCTTCTTCCCAATTTATTAGGGTATGATTTAGTGCATACATGAGCTGCTTGGGTACAGCTTACTCTCTGTTTGCTTTTGTTAAACAGTATGCACACTGTTGGACACTGGAAAATACTGAGAGATAACTTTATAGTAATTTTACTCCAATCCAACATTTTTCTTCTGTGAAGATACTCATAAGATTAAATCCCTGTGTGTCTCATTTATCCTAGTAAGTCCCCAAGTGCTGCAAAGGCCTTCAGATTTTGAAGCTCATTTCCCCTGCAGTACTACCTTGGGAGAAGAGAATAAGGTAAATCTTCAATTTTGAGTCTTCAGTGCCAGTTAAGGGACTTTTTTTCCTTTGGGAGAGGAAGGGAAAAAGAAAGAATGGAAGAGGGTTTTTTGGTTTTTTGATTTCTTTGCATTTAATTTAGTACCATTTCTTTCAAGGGGAAGAAAATCCTGGCAACACATATTAACCAAGCATTTCATTTCACTGACTGATATTAGAAACTAATCAAAAACTACAATTAAGAGCAAAGCTGTGACAACGCAATATAACTTACAGTTAAAAGAGAAGCAAGTCCTCCACAAACAAACCAGAGATAAAACTGCTTATTCAGATAATCTACTGAGTTTCAAAGAAGCAAAACTCTTGATGTTATAGCAAATTTAGGAAAAACAGCTGTTCAGGTTACGTGCAGCATTTATCTTTTAAATGAAATACATTGGTAATATTAAAGGAATTTTAATGTGACTGCAAAAAATTAAAAATAAAATACCAAGGACCATATGGTACTGCCATAAAACATTTATGTCCAAATATTTGCTCTCATTCTCATCCAATGAAAACAAAGTCCTAACTAGGAAGCAGAACTCATTTCTCTCCTAACAACCGGTGAAATATCCCCCTGCCAAGTTACAAACTACAGCAAGCAAATGCCTCTTTGCTTATCATAACTGAAGTCAAACTTTGACAGAGAAGGCAGGAGGTATCTCTAAAGTTGGACCAAAATACTTTACCATTCTCCGGAAGATCTCGGCCATACTGCGTTCCTTGTGAAAAAGCTGCAGTGAGGAGACATGGTAATAGTAAAGATGATTTTCTCTCCAAATCACTTAAAGACTTCAGATGTTAACACTGAAATCTATGGGTTAGTAAAGTTAAGGATATGCGCAGCTGTTTGCAAGATCAGTCTAAGCACAACTGATGATGATTAAAATTTGTTTCTTAATCAATACTTTCACCAGGAGAGATTGAAAGTTGTTTTAATTGCTGGTCTTGAAAATGTTAGATGTCTGATTTCAAGTTTAAGGGATCCAGATTCCACAGGTTAAACCTCTTTAGTTATAATGCTGAGCATTCTGGCCCAAATCCAACAAAACACTTAAACACATGCTTGACCTAAAACACAAAGACAGCTGCAGAGAACTTCGAAGTTAAGAATTTACAGGACTGGGGAAAGAATGATCAGTACCATTCAGGATCAAGCCTAAACACCATCAATCTCTTTAAAGAACTTTGATTTCGGAAACTTTTTAATAATTTAAGGTAGAGGTATATAATGATGTGATGATGTTAAAACCTGACTGTTTTCTTCTGGCCCTAGGATCATCTCTACTAACCATTCATAAAGAAAAAAATTAAACCCCAATGACATTTCTATAATTTTCATGGGAGGGAAAGATGAGCAGTGTCTTAGCCTAAAGTAGGGGCATTGGGTACAATATGTGACAACAAAGCACGCTGATTCTTTCATCTCAGTACAACTTAGCCCCTAATTTAGGCAATGCCATAACAGGTCGAGGTGGCATTGTGATTAAAAGAAATTCACACAAACTCAGAGACATAAATAAATATAAATATCAAACAGACTTTTTAAAAACAAGTAGAAGTTTTCCACTTGAGCCCTTAAACAGACTTTTTGCTTTGTATAAAATGCTCAGAGGAAAAAACAAGGGAAAAGATGTAAGCACTTCCCATCTTCTTTGTGTTAGCCAGCCCTGAGAAGTGTAATTTTAAACTACTAATTTTTAAACTACAGAGGTGAATCAGAAAATAATTGCCAAAGAAAAAGTACAAAAAGCAAAACCTGTAAGAAAGTAATTGCAATATTACATGGAGTGAATTTAGTGATACTATTATCAAACCCAACAAACTATCAGAGGATTGCGCCATTTATGGTGTCTGGAAATGCAAGGCAAATCACAAACACCATCCTGTGAATAGAATCACAGAATCATTAAGGTTGGAAAAGACCTTTAAGATCATCAAGTCCAACCATCAATCCAATACCACCAAACCCACTAAACCCTGTCCCAAAGTGCCACATCCACGTTTTTTGAACACTTCAGTGATGGTGACTCCACCACCTCCCTGGGCAGCCTGTTCCAATGTTTGATCACTCTCTCAGTAAAGAAATTTTTCCTGATATCTAGTTTATGAGGCCATTTCCTCTTGTTCTATGGCTAGTTACCTGGGGGAAGAGACAAACACCCACCTCAACTGAGTCATAAATAACACTGCACACGCAGTTACACTTTCAGCAGAGAACCTCTGTTACTCCTGATCTCATTGCACACAGCAGTCAGCTCAGGACACACTTCACTTGCACTGAGGGCACGTTTACACCAGGCAACGGAGTGCAGCACCCACATCCTCAAAATACAATTCACTGAGCACTAGCACCAAATTTGCACTGATTTAAGATCCCTACAGCTGTGCCTTCACGGTGCAGTTCCCTAAAGCGTTTGGCCCTTCTGAAAAACAGGACTTCTCAGCAGCATTTACACTTTAGAGTGCTGCAGCAGTGCTACTTTTGGGAGCTGAACCACTCTCTCCTTCCTGACCAGCACCACTGGCACTGTGCTGGGCACTCAGAGGAGCACGTGCGGGAGTGCTTACCTCCCCATGCGTCACTCCCCGGGAAGGGGGCAGCTCTAGCCACAACCCTCACCAGCGAAGACCATACCCATGTCCCGCAGTACTTCGAGTCACAGGATTTCCAGATAATTAGCCATCTATTTGGTTAGTATGAGGCAGCTGGAGGCCTGCATTTCTTTGCTGTGCTGTTTTGACTCCTGAAGACAGTGTGTACCTTATTCTACAATTCTCAGTATTTTCACTCATGCATATAAAGGCAATTATAGCTTTAAGAGTCATTTTACTGCCAACATAGCACAGGTCTTGAGAGAAGGAGGTACCTACTGTTTTTATGGAGGCATTTCTCATTACTCCAAAGAGAAAACAAGTATGATTTTTTTCTCTTAAAAGCGGGGACTGAACTGCTTTCTACAGATTCTTATCAGAAAAAGATAAGGCTGAAAGAAGCATTGCTGTCATGAAAACTGACCCTTCTGTGTAACTCAGACCATGGATGTTTTTCTAAAAAATCTTTTTTGAACAGAAGCATAGATTTTTAACAAAAATGCCTATTTTTACATTTTCTGCAGTAGGGAATCACAGGGTTAAAAATCTTAGCTAAGTTGCTCCATCGATTTTAAAAAATGTATTACAATGGTTAATTTAAGAAAGTGCCCTCAATTTCCAGCCTCAGAGCATTGTTTTGCTTTTGTCTCTAACCTTCTAGAATTTTATTCTCTATTTTAGTACTTGTACACCAGGACTAAGTAACCTCCTCTGATAAGAAAACAGATGGAGATCTCAGATTCTTTCACTGCGTATTTTTAAAAATATTTTAACCATTCTTCTCCTTTTTCTCCCAACAATCTCCAAAGTGCTATCATCTTTCTGGAAAAGTGGGCACCAAAACTGAACCCAGGGTCTCCCTAGATTTTCACCAGACCCTCCAAAATAAAATAATTTTCTTATCCTGTACTTGAGATTCCCCCATTTGATATATCCAAACACCACATTCATTTCCCTACTGTGTTAACTGGCAGCTCACCTTTGGCTGGTTATTTACCAGAACTCAAGAGCCTTTTAAAGCCACAGCTTCCCACAACGGAGTCTCCATTTTCCAGGCGTTGGCTTTGTTCCTTATTTTCCTGCATTTTACCATACTACAACATGTATCACCCGCTTCCACTTATCTTAACAAGCAATCTGAGATCACTGTGTATCAATGATCTGTCATGTTCATCATCAGCCATTTCCTCCTACCTGTAATACTTACAAAACCATTTTTATGAATTTATGATAGTCCCTGAAATACTTTGGAAGAAAAGGAAGACAGAAGAAGAAGAAGAAGAGGAAGAAGAAGAAAAAGGAGAAAGAGAAAGAGAATAAGGAAAAGGAAAAGGAAAAGGAAAAGGAAAAGGGAAAGGGAAAGGGAAAGGGAAAAGGAAAGGGAAAGGGAAAGGGAAAGAAAAAAAATAAAAATAAAAAGAAAAAGAGAAAAAGAATGTACCAATTGAACATAGTTATCCTGTTTCAACAACTAACATGCTGGATGCTGTCTTAAAAGATACTGCTTAGTTTTTCCTTCAAACTTATCTTTTCATAAACAGAAGGACAAATTTATTTAAAACTTGTCATTACTTAAACCATCAAATATCTTGTGTACACACATCAGTAGAATTTTCTGTTGTCTTTATCAGAGGCTGTATCATCGGTCAAGATATGGCTGGATTCTGAACCTGCTTCTGTTGAGAGGGAAAACCAAATCCTGAGTTCAGTGGGGAAGGATCAGGCCTTTAGAATGAGAACTGGATTACTGTAGGGATATTGATTAGCTCACACTGTACTCTGAATTAAGAATTGTAGTTCACAGAAAGAGATTCAGCAGTTTGAACTACTAAGGATTTAATTACAGAAGCTAATAATATAAATGTAACCAAGGGAAAAATTTAAAGAAAATGTTTTGTAGGGGAAGGAAGGAAAATATTACTAGTTTTATAGGGCAAAAAAATTAAGCAGCTGATTCTTTAACCAAGATTTGCAGATTATCTATTAAGATGTCATACTCAATAGGATCAAAAATAAACATATAAATAAATTATACATTTGCCTGGACCCCATAAAATGAGTTCAAATTTGTCCCTGGACAGAGGTTGCTGCCATAGCAAGATGAGCCTGTTAGAGATTTGATCAGATAGGAGTACTGCCAGACAAGAATCTACAACAGAAGCAGATGAACCATGTTCACTGATCAGCTGTCCCAAGTAAACAGACTTTTAAATTTCTCTGCCCCAAGGAGAAACACCTCATTTTCTGCTCAAATCCTTCAGTTTCTTCTTAAATGGGTTCTTGCTTTTGAGGTACATTGAGTCATCAGCTAATGCCATTTGCAGGATCCAGTAAGAAAACTAGTAGGCAGCCCTTGGAGTGAATGCAGACACTTACCACCCTGCTCTCAGAGACAGAAAATACACACTTTTTGCTTCTGATCAAGAAATAAGAAGTCCATGCACTTCTTTCATGCAAGAACAAGTTATTTTTCCATTTAGAACAATGCAGATACACAGACATGGATAATCAGTCCTAAATCTTCTTTTATTCCCAGGTTCTCACATTCAAAATAATCACACTAAAAATCTTTAGAGTAAACTTGATCACTAATCTAATCCTTGAGTTTCCATTTTCATTTACTCACCAGATGATTCCAGATGATTCCAAATAGCAGTAAGAGCTGCATGGACAGATTGTACTGCCCAGAAGATGGTTTAATCAAGTATTCAGCAGAAGGAGAGGAAAACTTTAAAATGTGGATCAGAGGGAAAAGTTATCAGAAGACCATTTTGACATACTGTCAGTGCCTTTAGTGTATAGTTTTTTGGTGAAGCAGTTCCTGTTTAGGACCTAAGTTGTCCATCCCATTGCCACCTCTCCAGGAAGCCTGTTCCAGTGTTTGACAACCCTCTTGGTACAGAAATGCTTCCTAATGCCCAGTCTAAAATCCAAGTAGGATGGCTATTAGTATTATTCTTCTACAGGGAAGAATGGCTGCATAGAGAACAAACAGAATTATGGAGGACTTTCTGTTTGCTTGTTTTTACAGAAGATTGAAATACCTAATTCTGCACCTTCTCCAAACATTTTAAAGCTTGTTTCAAACTTCTATTATCTGTATTGGTGTAACTACACTTATAAAGAATCCAGACTAAAACCTAGGTATTTTTGTGTTTGTCATCACATCCTTATAGTATTTGTAGTCTGATTCAGACTCCTCTGAAAGGAGGTACAATGTAAGTGCTGCTTTCTATAGGCCACCTTTAAACGATAGAATCATAGAATTATAGAATCATAGAATCCTTTAGGTTGGAAAAGACCCTTAAGATCATCAAGTCCAACCATGAACCTAGCACTGCCGAGACCACCACTTAACATTATGTCCCTAAGCACCACATTGACACATCTTTTAAATACCTCCAGGGATGGTGACTCAACCACTTCCCGAGACAGCCTGTTCCAATGCTTGACAACCCTTTTGGTAAAGAAATTGTTCCTAATATCCAATCTAAATCTCCTCTGGCGCAACTTGAGGACATTTCCTCTCGTCCTATCACTGGTTACTTAGGCAGTAAGTAACTTTCAGGTAGTTGTATAGAGCGATAAGGTCTCCCCTCAGCCCCCTCTTCTCCAAGCTAAACAACCCCAGTTCCCACAGCCGCTCCTTGTAAGATTTGTCCTCTAGATCCTTCACCAGCTTCATTGCCCTTCTTTGGACACATTGCAGCATCTCGATGTCCTTCTTGTAGTGAGGGGCCCAAAACTGAACACACTATTTGAGGTGCGGCCTCACCAGTGCCGAGTACAGGGGTACATCACTTCCCTACTCCTGCTGGCCACACTATTTCTGATACAAAAAGGGAGGGCATAGAGCATTACTTCATCTTCCATTATGTATATCACACATTTCTAAATGTCGTATCAATGCAGTGTAAGCAGCTAAATACATCCCTGTCTCCATATATGTATAAAGTGAGATTTGCTGCTACTTCCACAGCTAGCTAATGCAGCATCGTAGTGGTATTACACAAAAAGTGTAAATCAGGGAATCCCTGATTTATATTATACAGTGGAAAAAACACTGAAGACAGCATCATATACCATTTACAAGTATTTAGGTCTGCAATGTGTAATATAGGAATAATGGCAGGAAAAAATGGGCTGGATGCATTTTTTCAAACAACTTGCAAGAGGTAAAATAAAGTCCCATGTTACTTTATTTTATATAGGGTATTAATTTTACTCAGGTTACAGGCAAACAGCTACACTTTCATTAATGAAATGCTCTTAGGCTAATTTCCATTTGTATGCAAGAAACATCATCAGGTTTAGTACATGCACACAGTCATACATACTTATACCGATATCTGCATGAGAAGAAAGCGAACAGGCTGTTGATTTATTACACACAAATTGAATGAATAAGATAACATTTTATTAGTGAGATACCATTATAAAAATGACTATAAATGGATACAATACAAGTGGTATATGGCCTTATCAGTAAATCTACTGTATGTTAGGACCTAGTACACGTTGTAATAAAAAGATAATTAAAAGTATTGAATCACAGAACCATACCAAGAAATAGCCCAGTAACAACAAGCTCCATTACTGAGACAGTGTGTACTGCCAACCAGGTTAAAAAAGGCTGAAAAGTGAAGTCAATTTTTTAGGAAGCATAAAAAAGCCTAGAGTCCAAGCAGTGAAAGATTTAAGAAGGGGAGTATTTTTCTGACTTTCTCTAAAAGAGCCTAAAAAAAATTACATGACACAAGGAATTCCTGTTTGAGGAGCTTTATCTCGTACCTTTAATGAGCGTATTTCTGGTAAGGTGATATTTACACTCTTTAATTGCTGTAGGTAATATAACTGGAAACCTGCACAAATATTCCAGAGGGCTTTTTTTTTTTAATTTTTATTTTTTAGTTTTATGAATAGCACTGTCTGGCTTTAGAAATAAACACTGTCTTCTTCTCCTCATCCCTCCCCCTTTCCACTCAGGTCAACGGCTTCCCCTCCCTCCCTCCCTCTGGTCAGTTTAATATGGAGATGCTGCCTGAGCCTTGTTGTACAGAATAAGCACATAACATTTTCTCCTGGGAGTTGGTTCATGCAAAACACTGCCCCGCTGAGAGAGTGGAAATTTACCCATAAGACATTCTTCCAGCAGCAAGACTCCAGAGGAAACCTGATCAGAATTTTTAAAGACATGCCTTGATTTTCTCTATAATTCCTTCAAAGTTTAGTGGGGGAAAAAATATAAACCAAATGTTTAAGGTTTGTTATGTTTGGTCTTGACCAGAAACAGACTGAGATATAGTCTCATTTGGGGATAAAAGCTGAGAAGAAGACAGTAGTGGATTATTTTCAATAGATTTTCTGCTGCTATGTCTTCTCCTGTGATTTCTTTTTGGTTTTTTTCTGACTATCAGTTTATAGTCTCTGCAGCACTTCAGCTGATCAATACATCAGCTCTCCCCGCTTCACACACAGGCAGAATCTTACTGGCTTTAAGATGTGCAGGTATTTGCAAAACAAGAATGTTTATTTTAGTACTTCAGTTTGTTTCATGGATTTTTCAAGAAAATATATTTCCAAGAAACAGAGAGCATAAGAAAGGTGATAGATTTTAAGTTGCTGTTTCTCAAAGACCCTTGGAAAACTATGTAGGAGATCTATGTAGGGAATTTAAGATCTCTTTTAAGAAAGAAAGCTTTAATTTTGGGACTGATCCAAAGTCCAATGAATGCTCCCCCTTACTTCAGTGTGCCTTGAAACAGCTTTTTATTGTTTAATCTTACTCTGATCGATTTCAACAGCAGAGTTCACACAATCTTTTATTGTCATAATAAATTTAACCATTATATTTTCATAGTACCTAAAAGTTGCAACTAGGGTAGGACCCGGTGTGCAAGGCACTATTTAGAAACTCCTTATTAAATGACAGTCCCTTCCTTCAGAGGTTTCAGTTGTTAAAGTCAGTTTGCAGATCGACACAGCCCACAGTTGCATGTCAGGTAATGCTGGGATGGTCAGACCTAATGAATCAGTGAAGTTAGCCAGGTGAATAAGGACTTTGCAGAACTAAACTTTTATACAATGACATCTTTAGGAGAGGGAACACATCTCTCTTTTAATCTTAAGTCAACAAGCAACCCTAAATAAGATATAATACTGGAAACTTTATTTTCTCCCTTTATTTTCTGCAGTAGTAGGGAGATTGTTTTACCCTTCTCTGTAGCAGTATGGGGACACTATATATATTCTGGTGACCACAGTTTTTAATTTATATTAAAAGTTGATCCAGGAATTACAAAAATTATGTGAGAGATTGAGAACTTACAATAAGGGTTCAAATTTGGTTTCTGTAGATAAGCAAAAGAAGATTGAGATGTGATTGCAATATTTAAACACCTTAAAAAGAAGAAATCACCAAGCTGTAAATGGCTTTTTAAATTCCACAGAAAGAGATGTAACAGGGAACCATGACTGGAATTTATATCCAGATAAAATAAACACTGGAATAAAGGTACAATTGTAACAATGACAACAATAGGCTCTTGTAAGTTCCAAGAGAAGTGGTGGATTCCCCATGTCCTGATAAAATCATTTGTTTGAATCAAAAACAACTAGAAAATCAGCGCTAGCCAAACACAAGTAACTAGGATTATTGATGAGATGATCAGTGAAATTCTGTGACCTAGATACAAGAGGTCAAACTACATTACTGATAAATTTAAAGATCAGAAGAACTACTTGCTTGAATAAAAAGTGGGCATTTTTAATTCATTTTAGTACTAAGCAACTTAGATTTCTGTTAAAATGTTTCTATTTTGGAGAAACAAGCACTCAGGGTACATATATGTTTCAGCTTCTGTAGGGTACCCGGCACCTCAATCCAAAACTCATTCTTTCACCTCATCATTAATACTATATTTTCTAATTCCACTTCCTAGGACTTCCCATAGTCCTGTCACATTTCTGACTATTCATCAGCTATGTATTGCTTTGTTCCCCTGTCTGTAGTGAGATACTAACCAACCCTGGGGAAGTATTTTATCTTGCCCAAGTGTCCAGCTCTATAGTAATGCAAACATAAAAACAGGCATCACAGTAATGATGAATAAGAAGCACATTCAAGACACTTCGAACTGTTGTAACGAAGTAAAGGTACTTCAGTTGATCTACAGATAGTCCAGGTACAATTTGATGACTGCCATTATTCTGAGATGCACAGATACTATTCCAGTTTGCTGTGGTCTGCTCCGCAAACTTGAGATATTGGTGACTCTCGGTAAACTCAGTACCAGGCAGAATGATTGAGATGCTGAGCCATCCCAAATTGAATCACAGCTGGAGTATTAGCCTGAATCACAGGTGGAGACTCTTAACTGTGGATGGCACCAATTCCAGTAAGCATTACATGATGCATGGTAATAAAACTTAATGAGGGATAGGGGAGAATTTAAGCATTCTTGGGAACTGGTGGTCTGATTTTTCTCTGCCTCACGGGCATGTAAAGTGGCATTCGCTTAATCACCAAAAAGTAAATATAAACTCTCCATTCATTCATATGATAATACAGAAAGATAGACACTATGAGTACCTTCTTATGTCCATAAGCTTAGCATAGTACTTACTAACTTCTTTCTCTCTGCTCAGCATTTTCCACATTTACCACAAAATAGTAACAATAATAGTAATCAAGGAGATTAATTTCAAAAAGGCACATTTACTATGGACAGTTTCCAGGAAGAGAAGGTCCTCTCTCATTCACACTGCTGCTCTGTGTTTTGATGCAGAGGCACTCTACCTTTGCATGGTTTGAATTCCTCAGGATGGCATGCTGTACTTCTAGTTATAAAAAGACTTTAACACAAAGCACCTGTCTCCTCACAATTGGCCCTTTTACCTGATGTCCACTTATAATATTTCTGTCATTCTGTGCCTGTGGGTGGAGGTCTTATTTTTTTGAAACTTCCACTCTGGCCACTCAAAATGTTCACCTCCTGATCCTCAGAACATTCAGAACAGCCTTCTTTTCTTCTCATGAAGGCTGTGCAAAATTCATTACAAAACTAGAACATCAAGAAGATGTAACCTATTGGTATTTATGCTCAGTCTCAAGATGTTTTGCTTTCCATTCTTCCAAAAAGCACGCTCCATAAAATTCTACAGCTACTTACGATCAATTTAAACAGTTCCGTTCTTTTATCCACAGATCCAGTAAAAGGTTTCTTAAGTTAGCAAGAAGAGGTTAACCTGGAACAATGGTCCCACTATTAAGGTCTATGAATAGATGTTCTGCCATCACATAAAATATTCTGTATCTTCTAAAAAATCAGGTAGCATGGACCTTTCTAGACTGTCTCACATAGAAACAATGAACCTTCCACATTTCATGCCACTACTGGAAACTTCCCTTTTTCTGTCAAAAGCCTATTGTGGCTTTTTCCAAAAAGAACTGTCATGGTTTAGCCCCAGCTGGCAACTAAGCACCACGCAGCCGCTCGCTCACTCCCCGCCTCCCCCAGTGGGATGGGGGAGAGAATTGGGAAAAAAACCTCGTGGGTTGAGATGATAAAAACAGTTTAATAGGAGAGCAAGAGAGAAGGAAACAACAACGATAACAACAATAATAATACCAACAAAGGAATGTACAAGAACAAGGGATGCCCAATACAGCAATTGCTCACCACCTGGTGATCGACAGCCCGTCCCCGAGCAGCGATTTCCGCCCCCCAGCCAACTCCAGTTTATGTACTGGGACATAAAGTGAAACTGCGACATAAATGAGAGACACAAAGGCCACACATACAGGGCGAAATCCAGATCAACAACAGTAAGCACACAAGTGTTGCAACTCCTAAAAAAAAGGTGTCTGGATTGAATGGGATGACTCAGATGCCCTTTTTTGTCAGAGGAGAAATAGGTGTTTCATAGTGAGCCAGAAAACCTGCATGCTAAATGAGCAGCTACAAGCAATAAGGAATGCTTTGCAAAGGCATTGCTGTTCTTGCACTTCTTGGGAGTTGAGGCACTGTATTTGGCAAAACACTTCCAATAAATCCACTTTTGCCCCAGACCTTAAAATTTTGTTTTGTGCTTAGAAAAGCTTGCCTAAAAAAAAAAAAAAGCAGTAATAGTGACTGTAAAATTATGTCTGTGAGTGTGAACAGGGACAGTGATTTGGAAGGGGAATACATGGCATCTTCTTGGGAACCAGTGTACAGCATCATTATCCCACTGGGTATATCTATGGTTTCTCTTTTCAACAACAACATGGTGGGTAAGAATTTGTGACAGTAAACTTCTGAAGAGCAACTGACCATAGGCTTTTCTATAGTGCTAAAGTTAGCTTGCACATGGAGAAGAAACATAGAAGTTACTTTGCCTGACTCCAGATGTCATGCCTCTGACAGCTTCAGGTAGAGGTCCCAGAATAAAGAATATAGTAGCCTCAAATTCATAAAACATTGCTATGGATGACGATTCATAGAAATCTTGGACCAGAAGATATGCTGACTTCCAAACACTGCCCGTAGTGTGTAAGCAAAAACACTGTCCATCAGTTACTATGCACACACAGTGTAGATAACAAAAGTGTAGTGATTTGAAATTGTAAACCTGAGTATAGAGCCTAAACTCTTCTTTAGATTGTATACATTGGACAAGGGCCATGTGAGACGTGCACATTGCACATAACAGAGTACAGCTTTGGGGCCCAAGTAACTATAATCATACAGAAAACATTTGTTTTATTTGCATTATAAAAATGAGATTCACCGTGAATCTACTGGCTTAAAAGCTCTTTAACAGAGAGCGGAAGGCAAAGGAAATAAGAAAGTTGGCTAGAAATTCCTCCAGGATAGTTTTATTTCTGTAAAAATTTTAATATAGAAAAATATGTATCAAGCATGTATATCTATGCCTCTAACACAAAACAATAAAGTTCATGAAAAAAATTGAGTATTACTATTAGATCATTTTCTTAGAAAATTTCTTTGCAAATTCCTCCTTCCACTAAAATTTTACACCAAGACAAACAGCACAATACAAATTGCAACAATTAACTTCAACAATTGTATGCTACACTAATAGTTAGAATACAGAAATACCTGTAATACATGAACTAGATAGATAACAGGTATAAATGTAGACAGATATTTGCCCAAACTTTGCAAGTTAAAAAAAAGTAAATTATTTAATTTCCATTAATGAGAATGAGGAAATATGCTATTGAAAGAAAAACTTTCTAAAAGCAAAGAGCAATTATGTTTCATGCTTAAACGACCACAGATTCCACATAAAACTCACAATGCTGTGCCAATTATTTGGAGTTCAAATTCCCTTATTGTAGTAATTGAAACAATCTCAAAGAGTGCAAAATTACTGAGTTGAAAAATCTATTCTTTAAAGTATACCCTGCATTCATTTTGCACATAAACGATCTTAAAGTATTTCAGAAGGTGCTGTACTTTTTCGTTTTAAAAGTAAAAATAACATCTATCACTTTAGTAACACTGTTAGACATCTTTTAAATAGATATTTAACAGAATTATAGAGACGTTGGAGAAGATAGCTTATATTCACTGAAAAGGCTACTGTAGTGCATTAGTCTTTAGATAAAGTAATAGGATCTTTTCCATGTATTAACAATCCTCCACACAAAAGATTTCTTAAAACTTTTTAAACAGCTTTATCAAGTGAAGGCTACAAAGTGCAAATGGGTAGCTAAATGATATGTGGTTACTGAAAAAGGTATTGCCTGAATTCATACAGATTTTGATCGCTTTAGGAAAAAGAGGAATTTGCAAGGTTTGCTTCTTTAAAACTAAAGTATATTTTAAAATTTGCAATGGCATAACAAATCGAAAGTGCTGTAGCGCAGGTTTTTTGGCTATCTATCTCACTTGCTTCTGAAGAGTCTTTATTAGACTGATACGTTTTAAGCTGCAATACATTGGTTTGTCCCTTCTGACATGATCTGAGGTGAGCAAAATACAGAGTCCTACACCACGCGGAAACCTGCAAAATTTGTAGCTGTCTTTCCATTTACAGCTCTGGTAATTGCAAAGTCTAGCAAAGTCAATGCTAATTTTATACTATAAACAACTGGTTTAAAAGCAGTATTTACTTAACTAGGTAGATATATTCTGTTCTGGAAAAATTCCTGTTGATAGCATTAACAGCTCTATATTCAAGCAGGTGGCTACATATATACAGCTTCCAGCATTTACACATACATATGCACACTTATCTACCCAACAGCAATCACTCCACCAATGATTTAAGCACTTCTAAATGTGTATCAGTTTCTGGTTCCCACTTCTACTTCTCTGTCTTAATCAAGAGTGTCCAAAAATACTCGTACACCTATACCTATAATTTGTCCATTTCTCTGGTTCAAATTTCAAAGCACTCAAGATCAGGAAATATAAATCCAGGCGTTTGGCAAGGCACCCAAAAGTAATAGAAAAAAATACGTTGTGTGGAACAAACGATGAATCAGTCTTTTATTCATTTTTCTGCAAGGTTTGTAGCAAATAAATGAGCCTTTCTTTTTGGTGCTACCACAGCATAAAAAGAGAATCACTGGAACATGCTGGAATAACCATAAAAAGTGAATAAAAAATAGCAAGAATGGCTCTCAAATGCCTACATAAAGCTAAGTCAGGGCTATAAAAACTGCTGCATCTAATTCCATAATTTCTTTCTGTGTTTTCATGCAGTCAGCCATTCTGAATTGTCCTGGAGTTCGCTGTCCAAGGATATTGCAAACAATCTTATCTAATCCATGATACAAATTCTTTTTTTATTATCATTATTTCCTATTGATGTCATCATTGCTAAAAAAGGGTGTTAACTTCAAACCAAATGATTACTAGAATAGGACATTCACCCTTTTGCTTTCCCTCCCCCAGGATTTTTTAAAGACATACATTTCATTTGATTTTCTGCACACCCCTTAACCGTTTGTGAATTTTCATTCCTCTCTAAGATATGAATATATTATACTAAGGGATATTATATAAATGAGACCATTATTCAAAATGAGAACCTTCTCTACTAACAGCATCACTATTTGCAGAGTATGAGACAAAATAAATGTCTCCCATGAGTGACTAAATGCAAAATAAAAAGTAACCACTCAACTTTAATAGTTTAAAAATGCTATTAAACGTAATGGCTCCTCAACATTCAAGCAGCACTATGTTTTAAGTGATCTTCATTTTTAAAGAACTATTTTATTTACATTTGAAATATTGATGGTGCATAAAGTTCTGTTCATGTAGTAATGATAGTCAGAAGTATTTAAAATAATTGCCACGAGACCGAAGTCATAAGTTTGCTCTGTCCCTCGGCCAGCAGGGACTCTAGTACTAAAAACGTAAACATCTGAAGAAATAATAAGAAACACCTACTCCACTCTGTGTAATTCTTGAAAAAGTGTCTTCTACTTTCTTAGTGACTAAAAGAAGAATACCAAAGCAAAACCTACTAGGTTATTAAGCAATAAAGTAGTAATTCAATCTGATATTTTTACTGGTTGAGGAGAATTCTCGCTCTGGGTATATGTTCCGAGAAATCAACTCTTTAGGTACTGACCTTATCATCAAAATTTATGGATGTAAAAGAGCTGTTTCCAAATACCACAAAGATCATGCTTGCATTTAAACAGGTAAAAGAGGATAAAATTTATTTTTAATTTGTGATGCCATATTTAAAAGTAAATTCATATTACTATTTCTTGTGTTGCCCAGGGACAAAAAGCAAAATCTTCAGCATTTTCACTACAATTTATTTACCAGATTATTTTGTCACCTGTTATTGAGCCTGGTAGGCATGCCAGCACAGCATCCGTATACTATATGTGCTCTGAGCAACAGCAAAGTTTGTGAGAAAACAAACAAATACACATACCACTTCACAGGAAAACAAAAAAGATTACAGGTCCAATTTATGAGACCACAGCTGCTTGTGTGCCAGCAGCATATAAAGCTGTATGGGCCTAGAGTAGCCCAGCAAATGATGGGAAGTGGCCAGATCTGCAGTATCTATCTCTCCAGTGAAACACTGAACTCCTAGAAAGGAAGCAGGGCACACTCAGAGGCCACAGCTGGCACACTTTGCAAGCATAAGCTATAAATTGCGTAGCCTTAATCTCTCTTTTGCTCAGTTACATTTATCCTGAATTTCTGTGTAGTTCCATGTCTCCCTGAAGAGCACTCCAGCTTACTGCTTTTCAGGGTAGTCAATTAAAAAAAGAGAATGGTAACATCCATTTACCAAAAATGTAACCAGCCATAAGCAATATGGACTTTGAAACATGCTGAGAACTAAATACAATTTTACTTTAAGGTTGGATAAAAAATTCAGAGGATATGTAACCTCAGAAAAATTCTCCAAGACATACTATCCTGAACTGGGAGGAAAGAGACTGAGTTGTCAATCTCCCCAAAATTAGGCAAGATGCTGAAGCAGATGAAGAGGTCATTGGTTAAGTGAACAACAGAATTGTCATTTATTGGGTTTTTTCATTAGTAGCTTTACTTCTCTTATTTTGTAATCAGGAAAAGCAAACTCTTAGATCATCTAGAATAAATGCATATTTATTCTAGAACAAACAGAAGAAATTTCTTCTTCAAACAATAATGTTTAATTGCTAAGTATAATAAATCTAGAATACTTTTACATTCATAGAGCAAACAAACAGAGACTTGGAGTCAAACATTTTAGAAACAGGCAACCTCAACAACATTAACACTCTTAGGGGTGAGAAGGGGTCCTATAGAGCTGCAAAAGCTGGTTGGGGAACTGGTAATCCAAACAGTGGGGCAGAAGGAGAAGTCTTCTCAATGTAATGAATCTAAGGAGTGAGAGATACATGACAGACAGTGACTGACTGTGACTTTGGGATATTATGCACTTCTCCTCAGACTTTTTTACATCATCTTATTTTTCATTTGTAATTTTATTAAGGTAACATTTAAAAGACGCCACTGAAAGTGAGGCCAGTTGGGGTAAGCTTTGTACATACAGAGAGTTAAAGAACAAACATACTTTTCACAGTATTTGTGAATTATATAAAGTCACAGGATAGGATAAGAAACAGATTTAAATTACTTGTCCAGTATCACATAGCAGGACAGGGACAGAATTTAGAGAGAATCCAGAGATATATCCATGTAGCAAACTATTTAGTTCTTTGCTTCCCCTTGCTTGCATCGGGTCCTGTGTAGGTGGTAGCCATTTACATGCTCCAGCTGCCTACATTTTGCTGACAGCTCAGTTGCGCATCTGCCTAAAAATGTGCTCTACACGGCAGCCGGGGAGAATGGCCCTACCTGGAGTCTCTGGCAGAAGGCACCAGGAGAGACTCGAGGTCGACCTCTGGGGTTTTGGAGTCGAGGATATAGGGGATCTGAGTCCCGCTATACTCCAACTGAAAAGGAGATATTGGCAGCATATGAAGGAGTTCGAGCTGCCTCAGAAGTGGTTGGTACTGAAGCACAGCTTCACGACACCAGCCAAAACCACATCTAGCATTTCCAACTGGAGTAACTCACAATTAAAACACGGGCACCACTAATTTCCATTCCTACCTCTGTCCTTTCCTTCGTACCACATCACAGTCAATACCACGGTGCTGTCTGCAGGCATCATAGATACCTGCCCCTGCACTGAAGCACTATCACCTGATACACTTCTTCCTCCAAATCATTCCTACAGTTGCTTTTTTCCTCCTTTTAGAGTCAATACCCTCCTCTCATGTCATAAAAGTCTCCATATACCATTCACAAGCACAGCACATTGTAAAATGCATCTGTGTTTTTTCTAATCAAATTCTTTCCCCGTATTTTGATTCTGTCTACCAGCAACCAGCTCCACCTTTTTTCCTAATACCTGGCCTTTTCTTCAGGGCCCTGCACAGCTCTGCTTCCAAATGCCTGCCTTCGTTCACATCTCCTCTGCTTTCGTTGTCATGGCTACACCACCAGCCTCACATCCAGACTTCCTTTTCCCCATTGGCAATTTCAGGATTTCTTTCAAAGTACCCATGATATTTGAAAATCCTTTAAATATTCAACTCTGCCTAATGACCAACATCTATCATGACATCGATAAAAGTGTGTCAGATTTTCAGTTTTGTCAAAAATCACAGAATCACAGAATCACTAAGG
>NW_010557324.1:17475-17984 GCF_000687285.1 Phaethon lepturus | reverse complement strand
CTGGCTATTGAAAAGCCCTGTCCCTGCGTGGGGCTGGGCCTTGGCACCGCGTCCTCCGCAGCTGCTCCCGGCCCTCCTCTCCCTGCTCCTCGCCAGGGCATTGTGTGCAAACGCGCTCGCTCCCAAATCTTTAGCAGCGAGGCAGGGTGGGGAGGACAAAGTGGGGGGTTAACGCCGCATTCCTTCCGGAATGAAGTTTCTCATTCGAGGAGCGAAGAGAACGAGCAACTGGATCATTACCACTGATGGGAGGCGTACATGCTCGTTCTGCTCTACTCGTGCCATACAAAAATGGCTTGGTGCCATTTTGTAAAGGCCCCAGATGGAACTTCAGCTGGAGTTTCTGCATGGGAGACACAGATACCCTTGAGTGCACCTTGTCGGGTTGGGAGAACCGTGCCCCCACCCGCACGCCTGGCCTGCAAATGGAGGGTGCAGCCACTGACCGCTCTCTCCTCTCTTCTCTTCTGTTGCCTTGCCCACTGGCTGCCCGTGGGAGAGGGGGGCCG
>NW_010557324.1:9378-17423 GCF_000687285.1 Phaethon lepturus | reverse complement strand
CACGTGGTAACCGATTGCCTCTGTGTTTATGACAGTGGGAGTAGAGGCAGCTGGAGTTTTGAATGTCATGGAAGACTCCTGGCTTGCTAACGCTCCCAGACCCTTCTGGTGCTCCCCCCTGAATCGGGTCCCTGAATGGGATGCCAGCCCATCGCCTCTTCACCAGTGTCCCTTGCTGTTCTTTCATGGCTAAAGCTATGACAGATGACAGTGGCAGAGTGGCGTAGCATCATTGCAACTACCAGCAGCTGGTAGAGGCAAGGAGTTTTGCTCTCTCCTGCTCTTCTCATCAACCACCCTGAGCTCTAGCTTTCCTTATTTTGCTCAGTATCAGCACATACTGACAGTACCTTTGTCATATGAAACAGAAAGCAAAAAGGAAGAAAAAGGTTTAAGGGAAGAATGAAAAATGGGGAACTGGCAACAGCCTGTTGTTTAGTCTGGAGAAAAGGAGGCTGAGGGGAGACCTTATCGCTCTCTACAACTACCTGAAAGGGGGTTGTGGCGACGAGGGCGCTGGTCTCTTCTCCCAACTAACTAGTGTTAGTACGAGAGGAAATGGCCTCAAATTGCGTCAGGGGAGGGTTAGATTGGATATTAGGAAAAATTTCTTCACCGAGAGGGTGGTCAAGCATTGGAACAGGCTGCCCAGGGAGGTGGTGGAGTCACCATCTCTGGAAATGTTCAAGAAACGTGTGGATGTGGCGCTTCAGGACATGGTTTAGGGGACACAGTGGTGCTGGATTAATGGTTGGACTTGATGATCTTGAAGGTCCTTTCCAACCTTAGTGATTCTGTGATTCTGTGAAACATGTGGGACTGGTCTGAGAAACATCCCTTCTAAAAGCGTTTCTAAAATCAGGGGTGAGAAGATGTAGTACGCACAGGGCTGCATGCAATGCATGCGGTCTACAAAAGCAATGTCGCATGCAGTTCCACTGGCCACGCTCAGGCATTATAATTACAGTGTTCACATCCATATAAATGGCCAGGCTTGGTCTGTTTTTTTAACGCAGCTAAACTCTGCGTCTCCCAAGACATCTCTCATTGCGTTTCTGTGCAGCACACAGTCAAATGGAACCTTGGCCTGACTGTGCTCCCCTGAGTCCTAATTGTAACCTGAATGCTCTTCAGACACACAGTTTTGCCTAACAAAGACTCCCTGCTAAGCGAAGTGCCCTATAGTCCCTGATTGCCCTTAACCCAAGGATATGGATACAGTACTTACTAGACCATCTGCCATGGCTCGTCTTACACAGCTGAGGACATAGTCCACGTTCCCTGTGTTCCCATCCACACACACCATCTCCCTCCCACCTCCTCCTCCTCCTCGTTCGCAGCACAGCGGAGCTCCGCTCCTTCTTTCCTTGCTGGTAGCGCTACCCACATGGTAACCCTTCCCGTGTGCTGCGCAGAGCAGCGAACAGAACTGGTCTTCCAATGCTTGGTGCTTCCCACTCCGTTTTGCTGTCACCCACACAAGTTTTACTTTAAAAAACCCCAACATCCCCCAAATATCTTTGTTGACATGATGAGCTGCAAAGGACAGTGTGGAACTTAAAGAACCCACAACATTGTCTAATGGGGTTGATACAAGGCTACAAGGTGAAGGGAGCTGGCCTACAAGGGCAGAGAGCAGGAGTTACCTGGGAAACCAGGATAGATCACTTTCTATGCTCTCCTACAGTCATAGTTCATTTTTTCTGTTTTTAAGGGGATTCTCTTTTCTCTTTTGAAGAAAGCCTTCAAAACACGATTGCTGAGGATTTCTGGAGTGAGAGCTGCCTCAGTTTGCAGACAGCCTGAACAATTTGTCGATGGAATAGGATGCTAGCGTGGAGACTGCTGTTGATCATTTTAATGTTAACATTGACTGGCTCACCTCCCACCAAAGCACAGATTTTTCATACTGAACATCTAGAGTCTTCAAAGAGCACCCATTTTGAAAGCACACAGTGTGTCACGAATGTCTAGAAGGGAGTGTTGCTACAAAAGTCTGTGAAACTACACTACATGAACTACCTCACTAAAACAAACCTTGGCTTAGATCTTATTCCCTTTGCCAGTTTAGCAATGCATTTATTTATATATAGAATGATTAAAAGCACCTTTCCAGAGCTCCACTGTCTTTGTGATTAATATAAAGAGTTCATATTCTTACATTCTTGTATTATTACTTCATTGTGACACCTTGACTCTGTAATCAATTTTAGCAACCTCAAGGGACTATTTGCAGAAGATAGTTCTGAGTGATTGAGACTATAAACACCTAACTTGTTTATGCAGCATAGGTGGCAGGGAAGGAAATATTACTTGGGAGGGGGCAGAGCAGCGTGGGAAGGGTTGTGACTGATGGTAATCCTCTTAAACTTAGATAAGCGATTTCACTTTGGGATAGCTATCTTAATTCTGAATGCGTCACCTCATTTGTCATTGGTGTTTATTTGTCATTGTGTATTTATTATATTGGATATTCAGAATGCATGTCCTAGGTTACTTCAGTTTGCTGAAATATCTCTTCAGGATGTGGTGTGCCCAAGCAGCAGATACCTGCTGTTTTCTTTCCACCTTCACATGGTCAAAAGAAAGTACAGATTCCTCAGACACGACCTACTTCTCTGAAGGGGCTATCTGAACCTCCTTCAGCTGCTTAGTCTCCTCCTCTTTTTTTTGCAGACTGTACCACTAATCCATGCTTCAGTTAATACCTTACAGTCAGGTTACAAACACGTATATGTACCTGTAATGTGCATAATGCTATTGACATTCTTGCATTCAGATGGGCACGATGACCTCGTACTGCATCCAGTCAGTGCTCATCACGCTCCTAATGCAACCCGCAGCCCTCGGATCTGTCCCAGCGGAGTATTAGCTGTGATTTCCAGAGAGCTGACTCTGGCCTTTCTGCAGATTGCTGTAAATCCACTGTGGTTGTTACCGTGTTGAGAAATTCCTCACTACAGTACAGTACAGTGTGTGTGGGACAGGTGTTTACTTTTCTTTCACTTCGCTCTGGTTTCCAGCCACTGTAAAGCTATGCAGCCTCCCTGTTATTCAAAATTAGCCCCTCAAGATCAGGAGCTTCTGCAAGTGAGATCGACCACAAACAGATGCTGGAACAACAGTGTGTTTTGATACCTATTTTGTGCAGGGTCAGAGGCATTGATCTTCATGATCCCTTTTCACCTTCATTGTCTAGACAAACAGAGAACTGCAGTTTGGTTTCCAGCGCACTTAAAAAACTGTTTTACACTCAGCATTTGTCTACCACAGGTGAACAGAAATAATTCCATTTTCAGATAGTCACTCTTTGCTTTGACATCCGAGTCATGGCAATTGTGAGGATATTGTTGCTCTCTTCTCCCAAGTAACTAGTGATAGGACGAGAGGAAATGGCCTCAAGTTGCGCCAGGGGAGGTTTAGATTGGATATTAGGAAAAATTTCCTTACGGAGACAGCGGTCAAGCATGGCACAGGCTGCCCAGGGAGGTGGTGGAGTCACCATCACTAGAAGTGTTCAAAAGCCGTGTAGACGTGGCACTTTAGGACGCATGGCACACAGGACATGATTTAGTAGGCATGGTGGTGTTGGGTTGACAGTTGGACTTGATGATCTTGAAGGTCTTTTCCAATCTTAATGATTCTGTGATATTCCCCCTCTTCTGAACATGGAAAACGATTATTTGTTCCTGCCTCGATGTTCTCAAAGCATTGTTGACTCTATATTATTGCCAGGCGTGTTGCTCTACAGCAGAAGTGCCAAGCGGTGCTAATACGTTATGGTGAGATTAATACTTTCAGGGCACAAGAAGTGAATGTCTGGGATTCATTTCCCAGGTTGGCAGACAGAGATAAGTTAGTACAGATAATTTTCTTATTTTGTTCCAAATTTTTGTAGGCAGGCTACCTTTTATTTTTTTCCGAAAGTGACATTTGTGCCAACCAACTTTTTCAAATATCTATGCCATTTTAATAATTACTTTCTTCTAGAAAAAGATCAGCTATGGAAATTTTTATCAATGCTTATGCCCCCTATCAAAAAAACACTTAATAGCATTGAAAATGTTTTAAATAAAGTGACTTTTTTTTTTAAGGAAGGCAAACTTTTTCCGTGTTAAATCTGGAAAATGACAGCCTCTATGATAATTGGACTTTTTAACCCAGGTTGTGAAGTCATTCATACAGCTAATGGATGCTGTGACTCAACCCCCCCCCCAAATCTGTAAAATCATAATTAATCTGTAGATTAGGGATAATATTGACCTCCAATATAATGCATTCAAAACCTGCTCCTTCCAAATAAAAGCTAACTGCTGTTTTGAGTTATAAAATCGGACGCCCAACAGCAGTATGACACAGTGACATCAGCAAGGGTAAATGCTTGTTTCCCAGCAATATGGAAGAATTGTACCCTAAAATAAGACTGAAGCACCCTGGAGCACAGAGAGAACAGGCGCCCTTGTCTGCCTCTCCTGTCGTCAGCCTTCTGCTCTCAGCACAACCTGATTCCAAGGTTGCACATTAAGCAAAGCAGTTCATTCTCTTCTGGTATTCAAAACAGCCTCTTGCATGACTGCATTTTTAATGTCAAGTGGCTGGGGAAAGTTCTGTGTTATTGTGCAAAGAATGTATTAAATCTAAGAGAGCTATGATTTATATTATTAAGTCAGAGGATTCAAAATTACATCCCTTGATAATGTGCTCAATGGTTCCTGGTAGCTGGTGAAAGGCTTGGTGGATAGTCATGTAGTAATAACTCATATTTCTTATTTTTAGTTATTAAATCCCATTGCTCCCCCAACATTAATTTTCCATGTAGGCAATAGCTACAGTTGCCAGAGGGATTTTATATAATTGCAGATGGTAGGAGACATAGTTGGTAATTGCAGAAATGCAGAGGGAGATGTCCAGGAGATGATCTTCTATTAAGATGTGGCTGTTGCTATGGAATACTTTACTAACTGCTGTTCTGCATGAAAGCGCTATGATACATCATTTCAAATAAGAAGTTATTTTTAAAGTGGACCCATTTCTTTGCCTGCAAAAGCAAAATCAGATCACCTCTCTGAGGAGTATTAATTAAAAAAGCTCCTGTGCTGGACAACAGACATTATATAGGATGTAGTTCATGCAGGAGTCAAGAGAATTAGAGTCCACCATAATACCAGGCAGAAGTGAAATCAGGGACTTTCATATCAATCTCATGACACAAACCCTACTCTTTAATTCCCTTGCAGTTATGAAGATCAGTAACTGTCACACCAAACAAAAACTTACTAGAGGCCAATGTCCTCAGCTGAAAATGAACTTCACAAATTCATTCGTATCAGAGACACCATTGTTTCTCCTGTTTATTTTGAAGTATGTTCTCTGTGTGGAGAGAGGGGTACAGAATGAAGAAATGATGGTGCTGGATGCTTGTTTGTGATGGACACAGAAATATGAATTGTGCCTGCGTGTTCATGTCAAAGGTAGTGCCAGGTTGATGTGGTCATCCTGGGCTTTGCTGAAGGACCCGAAGAGCTCGGCCGTGGTGGGAATGCAGTAGCTGCGTTGCTTTGTTTCACTCTCTGTCTCTCTTTGGGGAATGTTATAAGGATAGGTTAAGAACAGTCATGAATTGTAAATTTAGTAATGCTGTGTCAGTAAGATTTGCCAAGTCACTACTGTCACTCTGTAACAGTCTATCTTTAGCTCTTTGTGGAGTAGGAATCTGGAGAAAAGCTGCATATGAGGACAATGGAAAAAATGTAATTGAGTCATAGACATGAATGACAAGTTCTAGTCCATGCTTTGCTTGTCTTAAAAATCTACATGTTGAGAAGTGTCTGTGCGATGACTAGAGCACATGAAGTTTTTTTTTCCCATGGCATGGACAGATAAAAACTTTAAAATAAAGAGGAAACAAAGCAACATCTCCCTCTATGGGAGTCACCTGTATTGCACCCCAGGCTCTTGGCGGTTGACATCTCTTGCAGTGCTGACTCCCTGTCCGGTGGGCCAAGCCTCGTCAGCTGCCCCTGCTAATTGCAGCTAGGCTGTGTGGGCTGACAGCGAACAGATGCTGAGGGTATGAACTGTAACTAATTATTGCTAACTAAAGTCTTGGTTTCTTGACAACTACTCAGAACTTCTGCTTTTAAAGAGTTTACACGTTAACGAGAAACCTGGTGACTGTTGCTGGATTTTGCTTTTTTTTTCCCCCTCATGAGCTTTGCAATGTGGTTCTGCTTACATGTGCTGCTTTTGAGGGGGTAACCAGCATGTGAGTAACCATGTATCACTGGGCAAATGGGTCCATCCTTCTGCGTTTTGACTGTCCAACCCTTCCACATAGTCCCTGGAAGAAGAAGAAACCACATTGTTTTACCCGTTACAGAGGGAGGAAGAAGTTGCTATGCTGAACCCGAGCAAAAGTTCAGAGATGTGAGACAGACTTTTTTTCTGTCATGTTCAGATTATGTCACTAGACACAGTGAGAATAAGCAGGTGCCTGTAACATAAAAATACTTTTTTGTTGTTGTTGCGGAAAAATATTCCTTGGTGCTTTATTTACATAAAGCCCTACAATTAATTTTGGGATTTGCTATTCCCTTCTACTTGATTCTTGCTAATTCATTGCGGAAAAATATTCCTTGGTGCTTTATTTACGTAAAGCCCTACAATTCATTTTGGGATTTGCTATTCCCTTCTACTTGGTTCTTGCTAATTCACCTGATGACATTTTTGTCCATAAAAAATGGCTTCTGGAAAGCATTGAGGTGCATATCGATGAGAAATATGCCAGGATATGTGTTTGGAAGTGCTTAGAGGGTCATTCTGAAGCTTGTGGATCAACCAGCCAAGCAGAATTAGTCTCAACAGTCAGTTGACCTGCCCCACAAATTGAACTATGGAAAGTAAAGCATTCACTGGGTGATAGTTGTAGTGAATACTTTCCAAACAATTCATGCAATAGAAATATGGTCACATAAACTGTTTATTGGATAATAAATGAATATGAAATATGAATATGAAACAAAATGAAAAGCTACATTTTTCTATGTACTATTTTCAGAAGAAGATATTTAGTATTTGGTGACTTCCTGAGTGTACTGACTATTGTGAATAACCCCTATAGCTTGGGAATATGCCTCTTAAATTAGTTTTTTATTTCCCTGTATGCTATGCACTGAGTTCTCAGAGGTTTCTGTCTCATTAATATCATAACATTTTCCTAAGTTTTGGGAAAATAAGAGATGTGTAGTTTTATGCTAAATTACCCTTATCACACCTGGATACATTTACTAGTGCACAGCATTTCTCCAGAATGCACCTCATATTCTTAAACTGCTCTATAGATTGTTTTTCCACTGAAGTTGCTTTTTAGGTACTAAAATAGAGAATAGAAAACAAAATTCTAATTTTCTTCCGATGTATAGTTTTGTAAAAACATAGGCATGCAGGAATCCCAACAGAAGTAAAGGTCAACTTTCTGCAACCACCCCATTACTCTCGTTATCATGCATTGTGTTCTGCATATGTATGTACAATTAGTGAAGTTCACTGTTATACAATTACTTGGAATGTGTCTGTGGAAGCTGGATTTGGCAAACAAAGGGACATCTGGTCACTAAAACCACTATTTCAAGCATTTTTCATGGAATATATTCCTTTTTTTTTTTAGCTGAGAGGACATTCGTTGCTTCTCTTTAGACTCATTTGCGTTTCAGAATATTTCTGGGCTGTTGTGGCCAACAGTTTGAAACGTGATTAGTGATTTTGCAAATCAGATCTTTTAGACATGTATCTATTCAACAGAGCCATAAGGATCATTAATCACTTTAGAAAGTCTTGCCTAATATTTTTCTTAATGGGATGTATCATGAGATCTTTCTTAAGACCCTTACCACTGAAAGGGGAGCACCCTTAAGCAACTTTACCATCTGTGTGTGAGAACATGATGCCATTAAGGAGCTCAGCCAGCAGGTGGAGTTTAAATTGCGTTTAAACAGGTTTAGACTCCGATTAAGGTTTAGCTGGAACTGTGTTACTGAAAATGCCTC
>NW_010557324.1:5618-9347 GCF_000687285.1 Phaethon lepturus | reverse complement strand
GAGCGTTGAGTCGTTAAAGCTTCCATCGGCTGTCCTTTTGTATGTAGGCCACATCGCTAGTGCAAAGATGGCACGTATGGTTTATTAGCTTGCTCGCATTGACTCCGGAATGATGTGGAGGCATGCTAAATAATTGTCACTCCCTGTAAATTAATTAAAAAAAAAGTCAGCTGTCAATTTTACATACACCTCAACAGTCGTGAAGGGAGAAGGAGCACTCAGATGAACTGAATTCCCAATTTAAGTTTTTTTATTTTTTGTCTTGCTGGCAAAAAATAAGATTAGGGTAGGATTAGGGTAGGATTTGATGGCAGTGCTTCACTAGAAGCTGTATTAAGCACTGAAAGAGATGAGAGGGTCAAGAAATATCTGACAAAAATCATAATGCTGGATTGGTAGCAATGGGAGGTAGATGAGAGAAGGGTTTATTGCATCTGTCACTAAGCTTTATTACGAATCTCGTGCTGAACAACAGCCAAAGCAAGAGAAGCTAGAGCTGGCCGACCCTTCTGCGCAGGATATGGCTATGGCTGGCATCTGCCCTGGAACGAAGCCAGACTCCAGGGCTTATACCTCCATCTTAGAGATGAACTGTGTGGTCTGGCACCACTTCATCTTACACTAGGAGTTCTGGCGTAAGGTTAAAGACAAGACCTGATTTATAAATGCTGCTATGATAAGCTGTTCTGTTCTGGAGGCAGTTACTGCTGTTATCCAGAAATCAGTGTGAGACGTGTGTGAGACTGCGAAGAAAAACAATGGGATTTGCTTTGGCTAATAGAGATGTAAGCAGTACTGGCATCCAGGGAAGTCCTTATGTCACAGTTTGCAGGGGAAAAAAAAAAAAAAAGAAAGAGAGAACATTACACCATGCTGTGGTGATTTGAAGGGTGAAATTTTGCACCCTCCTGACGGGGATGGTTGCAGAACCTCACGGAGATGCAGGCTATAAAATCTAAAGTCATACTGGACAGAAAAGCAAGCAGGAGCATGCAAAGAGGAAAGGGAAAGCCAAGCAGATGGGCAGATCAGGGCCTGCCAGGTTCCCCTGACTTCCTCCGAGCTATGCAGGAGAAGAAAGGGAATTGGCAGCCATTAAAAGCGCATGACGACAGAGCCCGATTGCTGCAGAGACAATGTGAATTACAGGCAGAGCACTGAGGAAAAATATACAGGCTGAAATTTCAGTTGTAGAGGCTACAGAAAAACTGCTGCTTTAATCTAAACCAGGTCCATTCCTGAACTGGTGGGACTAAACCTCTGACAAAGGACTGAGAGACGCAAAGCACCGCGAAAAGCGTGTTCAAAGCAGATGACACAGGCTGCAGAAAAACTGCTGGAAAATGCCCGGGTGTTTTGAGGAATTGAAATGTCTCAGGTCCTTGCATCTGAAAACAGTCTCATATACTCAAATCGGTCAGGCACCTGCTCAGCAGAACGCCTTGGAAGAGAGAAGGAAATAACAGGAGCTATAAAACGAGCATCTCAGCACCCATAAGGGATGCAGCAGCTAGGGAGCAGATGGACGTACTGCGTTAGACTCAAGTAACGTTGAACAAAGCCCTTGCAAGAATTTACTGCCAAATACCCTCAGTTCAGTGACAGCATTTCACCTGGCAAAAAGGAGAATTTTCTCCATGCTAAGTGACAAAAAAAGGAAAGTTGGCAACTGATGCTGGAGAAGGAGAGCCGCCGTGGCCACAGAGGCTGTCATAAATAACGCCGGGAAGCATTTCAGGAGGGAGGCCATCCCTGCCTGGCTGGTCTCGGACAGCGAGCCCCCGTTTATTCCTGCCAATTTGCTGGCTGCAAAATTAACGGTATTCTGCTTGCCACCTTAGAAAACCTCAGTGATCTAAAAGCCTGGATGATGTGCTTTCTGCCATAGCAGAAGATCGGCTTTGCTGATCTAAGGATCTGTTCCAGTCCCCGCTCTAGTGTTTCAGGTTCACATCATCACTCTCTCCCAGCTCGCCAGGAGGCAATGCTGAATCAGCAGCTCGCTCCATGAAGACTTCTTAAGGCAAGCTACAAAAAGCAAAGAAATATATGGCATTCCACTCTTGAAACGATATGCTATAAACTGCCTTTCCAGTCTCCTGGTGCAATGCTTCGTGCCTGATGTCAGCATACTTTGGTGCTTACACTCCCAACATTATTATACCAGCCAGTATGGAAAGGAGTTGCAGACACAAAGGAAGAAAAATGTGCAAAGGATGAAGGCTGCGACTACTGGCAAGCTATAAACCTCCCTAAACTATAAGTGAGAAATTCTGCCAAGATCAGGCTATTTCTTTTTTTAATTAAACAAACTTTTCTCATATTATTTTTTTCTTCAGCTTCTAAACAAAATCTAGCTGCCAGTGTATGGGGTGTCAGGTCAAGGGGATGCACCTGAAGTCAGATGGGATCCCACTAGTAATGCAATGCTTGGATTCCCACATATTAACTGCAGTATTTCCAGCACACTGATTTTTATTTCAGACATCAAAAGAAATGAACAGGCATTAAAAAAAAGAGGAGAGGGAAGGAATCCAAAGTCGAGGATGGTGATTCGCTATATAAGATAAAAGAAGAGATGGTGAGGTAACACATGATTTTACCTTTTGAGTCGCATCTGAACCTCCGTCAATCAATTCTGCCACGACCTCCAGTTTTACTCGGGTTTGCTGTTGTATTCTGTGTGATCTCGTCCTTTACTGCCAGCATACCAGCCGCTGGGAGAGAATTTACCATTAGAGTGCCGCAAAACCAGCTCTGTTGTAACGTTTTTCAGTGAGGGTCAAACTAAGTTTGGGGATTTTACGTTTGCCACGGGGGAGGAGTGTTTGGACAGTCACCTCGAGACTGTCACGGAGACTTATAGAAGAGGCCCGTGGCATTTTATATATGTGCCAAAAAAATGGCAAATTGCACTGCGGCTGGGGAGAGCAAGCCTTCACTTCATTAGCCAGAAAATTAGAACAGATGGTTTTAAAATTACTTCATCGGCAGTGAGTTTTTGTTTTCTGTAGAGATCCATGCCATCACCTCAATCCGAAGACAAAGCAGACAGTGGGTGTTTTATTGTTATCATCACATCTTTGCCACTTCTACCAGTCAGAGGGAATGAGAAGGGAGGAATATAAGATGGGGAACTGGCTGTGGGAGAGGATTATAGAAGATCATCATCTTTGGTTTCTAGGAAGCTCATCCTTTTTTGTTAAAGGGTCTGTGTTTCCGTGCAGGAGCTCCTGCTCCTGTATCATGTAGCTTTAAGTGTGCAGGAGACCATGAGGTGGCTCATCACCAAGGGCTATTGCTTTTTTTAGGTTATTGTCCTCAACGTGTGGTCGTGAAACGTTCCCCTCCTGCCGCAAAGAGCAGTGTTTGGTACTGTCGCTGCTGCGTGCGTGGGTGCTGTTCCTTTGCAGATGGCTGTGCTGTAGTTGCTGCGATACAAATGCAGCTCTGCTTTGCAATGCTCCTTTCTTTAAATCCGGGAAATAGCTCAACGGCCACGAAAAGCAGTTGTTCAAAAGGCAAGGGGAACCCCCCCAGTTTTGCTATCTGACTGGGTGAACTACTGAAGTGAAAATGAGGAGGTTGTGATCAGCTTGCAATATGTAAGAATTGCCTTTGACAGTTTAGAGGAGGGGATTATAGCGTGAGAAGCAAACGGATAGGACATTGCAGCTGGAACGAGCAGGTTTAAGCTATCGAGGCTGCAAGAAGATTCATCGGAAAAGA
>NW_010557324.1:0-5561 GCF_000687285.1 Phaethon lepturus | reverse complement strand
AGAGAGTTTGTTGATTTTATCGAATAAAGACCTCTGTCAGATATACATCTTGAAAGTGTGTATTTTCTCATGAGTACTTGCTCTGTACTGCATGAGGTATGTATTATTTTGCTTTATATTATTATTTGTCAGTGCTCTGGATTGTATAAAACGTGCTGGAGTACCATGTTCTCCTTGGCTCCTGGACTCGCGTTATCCAGACAGCATTACCTGGGCTATATCTATGCCTCCAGAATGTATACAGGAGACATGGTACTATATTAAAACACCTAAATGTACAACCCCAACAACCAAATTTTGGATATCAGACAAGCTAACAGCAATAAAAGCAGAGTTAATGTCATTAAACAGAAATTCCGTGTTAATATAGAAGCTTGCAGGGAATGTTGCAGAATGTGAAGACAACCTCTGCACAGGGCGGTGATGTAGCGTGATTGTGTCTAGGACTCGGTCTGTACTTTCAAGAAGAAATAAATCCTGAACTTAGCTGCAGAGCTGCCGGGGAAATGGGAATGAAGGGATGCTGGAACTGTTTCCGCAGGGTCTGGCAGTAAATAGTAAGAGGGTTAGAGAAATTATGAATAAGTCCATACTTTACTGCAAGTTTAAGGGTGCAGGAGGGGGAGAGTGACGTGACAGAAGGTCACGTCCCATGCACAGCCAGCATGACAGGACGTCTCTGGTTTGCTCAAGAGCTTAAAACACTTGAGTCCCGCTCAGCTCTGTCTCTTTTTCTGCATGAGCACCAAACCCGGAGAGGCCTCACTGCAGGAGGTGTCGAGTTCCATCCATTGCATAGTCTGGTTGATGCCCGTATATGAAAATTATTAGGAATATGAGCTGAGGCTGTCCAATCCAGCTGGTGAGTAACAGAGGTGGGATTTTTTATTTCTGGGAAGTATCAGTCTTTCCTCATGAGCCAACTCAATTCCAGCCTGTGCAATTAATGCTTTCATCAAAGAGGTTCAGATACGAGATGGAGCTAGTGCCTTTGGCATCCCAGAGACACCCGTTATGGTTTTGGGCGGCTGATAGCAGGATAATGCATGTGCAGCAAAGATTTTCATGTCAGGAAAATACAGGGGCGAACTGATTTGTTAAAGCAGCAGATTGAACCCAAGTCCTCTCTTCGTAAACCTCTCAGCAGCGCTGTTGTTCAGAATGACAGTCTAAAGCAAGTCTTTCTCTGATGCCAGGAGTGAAACCAAACTGCATTTTCCTCATGAGAGAGTCATCTCCTTTGTGAATCTGTGAAGGCATGTTGCAGTTCCACCCTTCAGGAAGCAATGACTTCAAGACACGGTCTTTTTTTTCACTCTGGGTTGACAGCCTTGCCACACATTATTGTGTTTTTCCAATTTGGACTCAGGAAGACTAAAGTAAACCAAAATAAATCTAGAGAACAAGGACATTGTTTTTCTTGTTTTTTTTTTTTTTTGGCTCATTCGTTCCTAGAGGCATTTATCATGTTCTGTAGAAAAAGCAAGTTGTAGCAGAGAGCTAGCATTGCTTCAACTTCAAATAATTATAGGCGGTTTTGTGGCAAGCCTGTACTGCCATGCCAAGTGCTCATACACAGCAGTTAGCTGCCTCCGAATGGCATTTGAGCATTTGCAGAAGAGTTACTTTATGATATATTTCTTCAGATCAAATTTGACCCCCTAAAGAGAATATTAAAAAAGTTGAACCCAAACCATGCCAAGGTTTACAGTAAATAATGGAAACAACTGAAAAGCAAAGCGGAACAACATGACGGTTTCCTCTACGTGTCTGTAAATTAATGCTCCCGAATCCCAACGATTGACCAGATGTGCTGTCGGAAAGGTGGATCTCTGCAGTTTGACTCCAAATTTTGAACACACCGATGTCTAAAGCTGTTGTGCAAATGGCAATAAAACCAACTTGCTTTGTTTGGTGGTCTCATTTTCAGGCTGACAGCAAAGAAAATAAACAGTGAAGAGCAAAGGACAAGCTTTAAACTCTCCTTGGTTAATCTAAACTGGCTTCAAAAATATAAGCATGCAACGACACTAATTGGAAATACATGGCACCGAGTTGTCCATTGGGGTAAACTGGCACAGCTTCACCAACACGATGGTGCGGCACCCTTTGACACCAGAAGACAACGTGCTGATGGCATTCAAAGGTTGCAAGCCAGCCACGTAAGCTGTTCTGTGCTTAATATGGTGCAGACTGCATCTACTCTACCTTCACTTCCCATGCGTGACCTACAAGTGCCGCAGATTCGGTCCCCGCTCAGTCACGGCTGTGAGTCCACGGCTGTGGTATGGAGACATCGGCAGTGCTGTACATCAGCTAGTAGGCATCGGTTCCGTGAGAAGAAAATTACAGCTGTGATTTTTATTATCGCTTTACCACAACCTCTTTTCCTATGATTCATATTGCCTTAAGAGATTAGTTTTCTTTACCATTTAACCTCTCTCAATATTGCTGCCTGGACCAAATTTATGTCTAGGATAAAGCTATGTCCTCTTTTTATTGAATCCAGGTACTTTTCATAATGAAACGAAGGTCATGTGATCTTTGATTGTGGTACTTTGAATTCTTTATTGAAAATGTATATTATATATTTTTATGACATTAATTAAATGTCTCAAAATAAATGACAACATAAAAAATAATTAATGTCTCTGTTTGGCTCATTATCTCTTCGGATTTGATTTGTGTTCAGAGAGCTGGAAACTCATCTGACCCATATAGATTTAGATATTTGGGAGCACTGCCTTATGGCAAAATTTAGGACTGAAGAGAGAGGGCTCATTTCATGAGTATGGTACTGTATTTTTTTTATTTGCTTGCAAGTTCCCTGCTTAAATTGCGTTCTCATCTATACAGGATGTTATTCCACCTTCATCACCAGAGAGTGTCGGTGCCTTCCAGCTAAGCATTATGTGATCCAGCTAACATCTGCCATGCTCATTCTCTCTTTCATCCTTACCCAAGCGTGTGCATGTTTTGTTGTTGGTTTTAGATCTACATGCTGCCATGTGTCAGTGTTACAGAAAGTCATATGTGCATCAAACACTCTTCTAAATAACTTGCATATTGATCCTGCAGGACCCCACTGGTTTATGGCCTGAGATTCAGAAAACTGAAATAAGGGTATGAAGCTATTATAATCTTGCAATACAGAAATAATTATAAAATCCATCAGGATTTCATTATCTTTGTGTATAGTTTTATATTATTCCATCATCTTGGAGATCTTTAATCATGAATTAGACCATTTGTACTAGAAGCTGTACAGTCCGTACTTTCAAATCATTTACAGTCTAAGTATAAGACAACAGATCTTATATTTTGATACATTAAACCACCCTATTATAGCAAAAGGGTGCAATTGCCTATTAAATCTCGTAGAGGAGTTTTGAATGTCAGCAGAACTAGATTTCTGTTGAGTTTTACAAGTAATTCCTATATGGGTAATGTTATTAGCATTGTTTTTATTATTCTTCATAATATTAATAAGCTGTACAAACAGACAGAACTATGCCCAAAAGGTGTTTAAAAACTATTTCTGGTACACAGCAGGGAATTCAGGTGCTGTTCAGGCTCCAGCTGAAGCCCTGCTTAGGGCTTCATGAGAGAAACCATCTGGCAAGGTATTTGCAGTGGAATATGGAAGCTCTTGAAAGACGAGTCCAGTGTTAGAGGACAATTGACATTTATTGACTTCCTGCACCATCTAGTGGGGATTAAAATTAATTGCTCTCATTTTATGAAGACTCTAAGCTGTTCAGGACACCTATGGCTTTCTCTGAGAAGAGCACTGGAGGACCCGGTTCTCATCATCCTTTGCACAACAGGACCAGGCTTCACTGGGGCCATCAGTGCCACCCAAGACAGCGTATAACGCTTACTGGAGCACATTGCATCCAGCCACACACAGGACTCAATCCACTTGAATTTAGGCCAGGAGGCCCATTGGGGAGGGCAGATCTGAAGGAGCATTTCTTGTGGGTCATAGAGCTGTGGGTGTGTGCAGGACCTTGAAGTCAGGCAGCTCTCCTGGCCATGGGAAGCAGAGAGTACAATGAAGACCTAGAGAAAATAACTACTAACAGTTCTGGTAGGCTCATGTTGTGGTTGGGGCGTTGGGATGAGTTTCAAGAGGTCCGGTGTGATTCTTTCGCTCTCCTGTGACCTGTATGGGTTTACAGCTCTGAGGCTGTCCTGAGTGACTAGGACTTAGGAGAAACACTTCTCATCAAACATTGTTTTTCAGGTTGCTCAGCAAACCACAGAGGAGAAGCCAAGATCTGATCTTGCAGGTGGAAGCAAAAATCACTGCTGTAACCTTAATATAAGGCATTTCCTTGAACATAATTTGCCTAATTATCAGTGAACAGGATGACATTAGGTGATTACGCTCCTAATTTTCTGTTCAGGAAACAGCAGCCAGCTTTTTTTCTGTTGCTGGGCAGCACAGATATGCTTAGAAATTCGGTTAAAGTAATGAGTGATAAACATTTTTAAATAAACATGATATCACTACAGAGGCATCCCTAATTGCTATAAACAGCCAGGAGGCTGGAAAATCCCACCTAAAGAATATATTTTATGAATTAAAAAATCACCCAGGCTAACTGAAAGGGAGGAATATACAGAAAAGCTTGAAGAAGAGTAGAGAGATCTCCTCCCCTGAGAAAGAGCACTAATTATTTTCATATGATTGTGTTTGTTATTCCTGGTGCAGTCCTTGTTCAGTCAAGCCATTACCCTTCCCTTCTTAGAGGCTGTTTGTTGGATATGGTCATCCATGTATAAGTGCAATAATGAAAAGCACACTCTGGGAAATTGGCATGTCGTAGGCTGGAAATGGGTCTGTGGAAACTGTTCTTCACTGCAGATGTTCTCCCCTTCAAGGCCAGGACTTATCTTGACCTGTCATTTGGCAGGTTTTGGTCCAAGTAATGAAGACCAAGTGGATTTGAAATGCTGCCCTTGTAGTGTGACAGGTCTTGCTTTGTCTTCACTTGAACAAAGTCCTGAGGAGTTAGTTGACCCATGAGGAGTTGGGCCCTATAGAGGCTTCTGCTCGAGATGTTCCTCCTCCTTCAGCAGGTCCCAGCAGTACGTATGAGATGCAATGGTGACATTGACGGTGGGAGCCTTTCCTGGCTGTGGTCAGCTTTGTAGTACAACAGAAATCAGAAAGGATAAAGACCTGAATGCGGTGTCTGCTTTGTTTTCTCCTTGTGAGTGCAGGATTCCAGTTTTCCAACATGAATTTCACTCAGGCAGAACATTGGTCAGGTGAATCTCCTCTTCAAGCGATGACTCGCTCTCTTCCCTCTTCAGTCCTCGTGATGGCCCTGCTTCAGAGCACTCTGCCTCCTCACTCTCTTCCTCTGCCTCCTTCTTAGAAGAATCCTCCTCATCCTTCACTAAACGAGCTGACTTCCACCTCCAAGGTTTCTTCTTTTGTACAGGGGCAACTGATACCGGGACGGGCTGGTTCTCTGGTCCAGCTGCAACAGTCTGAGTAGCTACAGTGCCCGTCGCCGGGGTTGGAGTAGTCACAGTGCCCATCACATTGC
>NW_010557323.1:147569-157447 GCF_000687285.1 Phaethon lepturus | reverse complement strand
CTGCAGGATGATGAGCTTTAGGTCCAAGTCTGCCTGGCAGGACCACAGTGACGACAGCCGACGTCACCGGTCCCGCCACTCGCCCGGCGGCGATTCCCCTGCTGCCCCCAACAATGCCAGCCCCCGGCAGCTGGGGGAGCAGGGGGAGGTACGGCCCCGGTCTGTGGAGCTAGGGCTGGAGGAGAGACGCATCAAGGCCAAGATTGAGGAGCTGGAGGAGGAGGACGGGGACGAGGGGGAATCTGAGGCGGCATTCTCCATGGGTAGCTGTTGCAGCAGCCTTCTGCAAATCTTCAGGTCTAAGAAGTTCCAGTCAGAGAAACTGGAGCGCCTCTATCAGCGCTACTTCTTCCGGCTCAACCAGAGCAGCCTCACCATGCTCATGGCTGTCCTGGTGCTGGTCTGCGTGGTCATGCTGATCTTCCATGCCGCGCACGGCCACTATGAGGTATCCTACGTCATGGTGCTCTCTCTGGCCATCCTGCTGATGGTGGTGCTGTGCATGGTGTGCAACCGCAATGATTTCCACCAGGACCATATGTGGTTGGCATGCTACTCTGTCATCTTGGTGATCCTGGCAGTGCAAGTGGTAGGAGTTCTGCTGGTGTGGCCCAGGAGTGCCTCGGAGGGCATCTGGTGGACTGTCTTCTTCATCTACAGCATCTACACGCTGCTGCCAGTGCGGATGAGGGCCGCAGTCATCAGCGGGGTGGTGCTCTCTGCCATCCACCTGGCCGTCTCTCTCAAGATCAACGCAGAGGATAAATTCCTCCTGAAGCAGGTAGGTGAGCCCCGAGCTGGTTCGGGTGCGCTAAGCAGCCCCCACTTGCCCACCGTGTTGAAGGGTGAGGAAAGTGGGGTTATCTGACTTCCACAGGCCTGCCCAATGCTGGAAGGCTAACAGGGCTTTCAGTCGAACCCCTAGGTTACCTGCTGCAAGGTGGGATGTTGTACAACTTGATGGCTAGCCTGTAATCTTGCTGCTTTTATATCTGCGGTGTTTCCTCATTGCGGCTTTTCATTAAGGCTCTAAACGTTTAAGAAATGTGCCTTACTGACGTGACTGCTGATCCAGCGCTGTCAGCTAGCCCTGCTAATGCCCTTCAGCTGTATTTAATATAAACAGCCCTGCGCTAAGCATACCTGTGGAATGGTATATGCGCGTGCTGCCACGTTACTGAGAAATGCGTGGAAAGTCTTGCCATTTTTCTCAGCTAGAGGTTATCCTCGTGTGTCACTCCCCAGTCTGGGTTCAGTGTCAGTGCGGCGCTTGCTTAAGCGTCAGAGAGCATGCTCCATGGGAATGCGGAGTAAGCTTTTGGTTTAGCAGGAGGGTGTTTTGCTCTGAGATGTGCTAGAAATATCTAAGGTGAAGAAGCCCACAGTTCATATACAGCCAGAAAAAAAAGTAGTTGTGTGGGTTTTTTTTAAAGAAGTATAAATGCAAATTATTATTTAGCTGTGATATGTTTAACTGGAGCAGTTCAGTTCACGGGAACAGTAAGACTATTATCGAATGTATTACAGTGCAATTTTCAATTACCGTATCTGTATAAACAACGGCAATACAAGGCGCCACTCTTGCTTCGCTTGAAAAGAAGCAGCCTTGGGGCTCACGACACCTTGGCAATCGGGAAACCATTGGCTTAAAACTTTGTAGCTATGTGGTAATCGCCATCCCTCGGATGAGCAGGACTCTGAACAAGGATGAGCCTGTCGCAGAGTCAGCCCTGACGCTTGTATGTAACCAGGGATTGTTTATTAAATTTGGGTGTTTGGTAGCTTTACAGCCCTATCGCATAATAAAAAATGCAGTGCCTGCCTTGAGTCTTACTTCTAAGTTGTTCTGCATTCCACATATTGCAGTATCAGGAAAAGTTGTAGGGCTTAAATAAAACTTCAGTAGGATGGGGCTGTTGCTGCTCTGCTCTACGAAATAGCACGTGAAATTTCTTTTTCTTCTTTCCCTCTATTGTCATCCCCTCCGTTAAGACTGCTTGGACAGTTTTTGGCTTTGTTCTTAGTTTGTTACAGATATTTTTATGAACTGTACATGGCATATTTTTCTTACGCTTGATATAAATGGCTTTTTGTGCACTTCCAGCAGAGCATACACTGTAAGTGGGACAGTTGCTGTTTTTCTGCTTGACTTGAAAAAGTTTGCTAATGGCCTCAGCTATTCCTTGCTGGGGCTCTGCTCCTGCAAAGCTTTGCTCTTAACTTTATAAATCGGGACTTGTTCTGTTGAATTCAGCATATTTGGAGACTGTAGTATTATATACAAAGGCAAAGCTCGTTATTATGGCCAGAAGACTCAGCAATCTGTTATGAGTGAAGTTGAGTTTGGAGGATACTAATGACTGCGTAAAATACTGTTATGTTGGAAAGTGTTGGTAACGGTATTTTAATGGGAAAGAGCCTAAATCACAAAGGCCAAATGATTGACCCCCTCTGTAGAGAACCTGGGATAATGACAGCTCCCTCCCTTTACAAATGCAGCAGGGTTTTTTATAAAAGGTTGAGTTTGTGTATAAATGTGCACTTATTGAGGGTAAAAGAATGGGCAGTAGGTGATGGTATAGTATGCACGAATCCGTGCGTTACATAGCTGCTTTCCCTTTCATACTAGCGCGCTGGGTTTTCCGGCAGTTTGACAATAATTGCTCAGTTAATAAGGAATATCTTAGGAGTACTCTCACTTTGTTTTCAAAAGCAGAGTGTCTCTCCATATTGCATATTTACTTTTCCTACTAACACCAAATGCCGGTCTCTATCTTGCTGTGGTCTACATTGGCGTAGCTCTGGCTGAATTCAGCGGGGTTGTACAAGGCCAAGAATCAGATTCTTTGGACGTTTGCGTATGAACATGAGCTGCTATCTCTGGCTGTCTGATAGAAAAATCTGTTTCTGCCAGCACATCACCTCACAGCTATTAGCAGGCTTTCTTCACTGGGGCTGTATCTCGTTGCCATGGAAATCTGTTGTGTTCAGCTCTGCCCCACTGATGCATGCAGGCCCTTCAAACTAACAGGGGTGAAGGTAGATGAAGACCAGATAAATTAGGAAGAGGGGGTTAAGTTGTTTTCCATGACTTCACACTGGCAGTCAATACCAGCCTGGGTTTTGTGGAGCTGGAGTGGATGTGAATGCATTTGTGACTACGTGACCAGATGGTTCTTTAGCCACCACAGTCACAGAAGAAAGGGCCATTAGGATGTTTATTCTCCTTCCTCTCTTTTTCATGGCATTTTAAATCATAATACTTAAGTGAGTTCTGCTTTGTGTGGGGTTTTTCTTTTAATTTTCTCCCAGTTGTTTCCAAGCCAGGAAAAATCATATACTCTTGTTATGATCCACTAACATTCAAAGCTGGATGACTCTTGTGTAGATTCCTGAGCACTTTTATGAGGCTCAGGAGCCCATTAAAAACCTTGCTGCTCCTCTTGAGAAAGACAGTGAAATTCTTGGTTGTAGGTCCCTTTCAGGAGAAAGGCAACTTGCTGGATTCCCTTGCTGAGGATGCAGATTTTATTGTCTGAATTACCTTCTCCTAGCACTACTGGACTTCTCTGTCACCAAACTCTCTGGTCTGAGGTGATGCTAGTCAGGCTTCATAAAGGATTAAGGCAGGCTGCTATTTCTGAATCTGTAAGGTGAGAGGAGTAAAGGTGGTTGTGATTGTTCGGTCTTAACTGAGCTGCTTTTTAAATAATTCTTCTGGGGTTACTGGACTTTGAAAGCAGGCTCTGATTTCTGTTTGCTACCTGGAGGAGTCTGGGCTCTGTCTTTCAAAAGAGTTCCCTGAGCACTCCACGCAAAAGCAGCAGGTATACTTAGTACCTCTGCGAGTTTGATCGGGTAGAGGTAATGATCTTGGCTTCTTGAATTGATGTTTGATTGGAACAAAAAATGCTAATTAATAAAAATTACTGCATTATATTCAAAAGTTATCCAATGCTGAGGGAGCGGAGAAAAAGAAATAGTGTGTTTGAGAATTTACTTGCATCCAAAGACTGCTGCTGGAAGCAGAGCACATAAATGTGTGATGCTCTGCCAACTACAAATCTTGATTGCTTGAAGGTTTGTGTGGGGTTTTTTTTATGTACCTATGATAAATTAATTCTAGAGGCACAGCTCTCAGATTTATTGTGGAGGAGATGACTGCATTTATCTTCAGGTTTGTGTCCTTGTATTATTCTGGGATAGTTTGGATTACAAATGTGTTTCAATGCACGCAAGTCTGGTTTCCTCTCTTTGTGTATATATAGTGTATCTCTTTATAGCCCAGCCTTTCCATGTGTGGGTTGTGATATGCTTTTGGACTCTGAAAACTTAATCAACTCCAGGATTCATATAAGAAGTACTTCACGTGTGAATGAGACTAATTCTTAACTGGGAAAGGAATATACTATTTATCAATAAATAAATGATACTGAGATTTATTCAGTATTTATTTCCAGTAGAAACAGACTACGTAGCTGACCCACGAACTTGTACAGACACATGGGAAGAACTTAGAGCGTATGGGTTGCAGATGCTTAACTGAGGTCATGTGAGTAGACCAGCTGCCCTCAGTGCAGATAGTCTTGAGTAAGCACTGGCACTTTTGTAAGACTTGGGACTAAGGGACAGGGAGTTTCACAACAGAGTTTATTGGGCTCTGAATCAGACTTAAAAAGGGATGGGGATTGTGTGTGGGAGTGGGTGGGGGACTGGGGTAAGGGATAAGAATGCCATATACAAACATCAAACAAACTCGTGGACTGAGGTTTGATTTACTCCTGTTTTCCCATCCAAACGTTTTATTGTAACTTTCTGGGGTCCTTTGTTCAAGGATACATTTAAACCTTTGTGGTTTATTAACTCAGTGTGAGTGGGTTACTGTTAAGGTACCATGAAAACAGAAGACTGGGAAAGATAAATACTTTTTTTTTGTTTGTTTTGTGTCAGTAACCTCATTGAAAGAGAAACTGAAATGATCTGATCTCTTCCTGCCCCAAATACTACTGCAAACCTTCTGTAAAGGCTCTCTGATAGCACAGTTCTGAACAGCTTCCCCAGCACATGGCACTGATTCAAGGCTCCTGATGTTGAACTCCTCCTTGCTCGGCCCCTTTGCATACACCTCCATCATAACAAGATTACATTAGTACTCCTCATCCTGCACTTCTGAGAACTGTGTATGTGTTGGCCTGTCTTGCTGTCAGTCCGTGTTAATGGTACCTGACTGATGTGCAGCTGCCTGGTTGGTCTCTCTCAAAAGTGTAGCATTTCAGTTTAACTGTTTCTAGGAAAGTGCTGGTATGAAAACGTGTGCAATCTCTCTTTTTCCTTACTCTAAATAAACTATCATTTCAGCAGGGCTAAAAACAATTTCTTACTATAATATAATAGCGACTTGAGTCTTATGGATATCCTCTATCATCTCATAAAGATGCTTTTTAGATGTATTTTAAATGGCATTCAACAAGAAGCTAGTCATATCGCAGGAGAAATAGTACTGTATGTTCCATCTCATCCTTAGCATGCTTAAGATCTGTAGGTGATGACTGATTTTGAGACTAACAGATTCTCAGAAGTGCGTTACTCAAGTCACTATATACTGCACTTTCATTGTCTTTGAGTGGCCTTTATGAATAAAGAAGGAGAGATGAGCTCCCTGAAATGCAGATAGATCTCTATGTCACTTTTCTTGTGGTTGTTTACCGCCTGTTTTACTTAAGTCCACCTGGAAAGTAAATTTGAGTAATGTTTATTCAGGATGTGATTTTTAAGGCACTTGGCCACATGGGGCTGTATACTGTGTGCCTCAAACAGCACTTAATGTCCTGTTCTGCATAAACATTGGTATCGATAGAGCTGCTCATACAGTAAGATGTGCTCCAGCACCGCTAACAACCGAAGACTCTGCCTGAGTCGCAGTTTAAAGTTAGTAAAAATTGATTATTTGTAGTCTTTTGCTCAGAAAAAAAAAAGGCAACCTGAAATATTCAGTAACTGTTGCATTGATAGTTGCCTTCTGTAACAGAGGTCATTAATTAAATCCCTGGGGTATTGTATATCAATTAGTCCTTAGTAGGAATATTGTCTGTGTCTGTTGGGAATGCATGTGTTGCTTGAGGCTTACAAAAGCATATCTGTTTTTCTCATCTCCTAAGTTACCCTATGATCTTGCCACCTCCTAATCTACCCCCATGCTTTATCCTCCTTCCCACCCTGCATTTTTTTGATATTTCACTGTAATGTTCACTGATAGCAGTAACTGTTAGTGTAATAGCTGTTGTGTGCTGTGCATCTATTTTCTCTGCGTTCCTGGATTCTTATTATGTTCGTTGTCTTGGTAAACTGACCCATTTGACTCATTTCTTTCAGCCTTGCAGTAGCAATCGCAGTCTTATAGCTGGCTGGGATCTTGGTGGATTAAAAGTGAAACCTGATGGGGATGATCTAGGTGCATTGCTCTGCCAGATGCACTAATTCTAGGAAAAGGCTTGTCCTTCTAAGCTTTTTTTATGGCACGCTTGAAAAGGCAGGGTGTGCAAGTTCTGTTTATTTTTGGAGAGGTGAAGGTATTTCAGCAAAATGTTGAGGTTCATTTTGATGCATGAGGCAGAAGGGTAGCTTTCCATGCCTTAATCTTACAAAGCAGTCATTGACTTGTCCTTCAGTGTCTTGGGCTTGATGGCTTGGTTTGACACCAGTGTGACCCCTGTACCCTGTCAGAGACCTGTCCAAGGCAGGACATCTTATTTACATGGCCTTTTGTGATTAACTGTATTCAGAGGATGTATCAGCCTGAAAGGCAGTGGAAACAAAATGCTGATTACCCTAGTGCTAGAGGCTTGCTGGAACTGGTTGGGCCCTCTCAGAGCCTGAATCGGCTCCAGTGCTTCCTAAATGCCCTTTTGCTCCGAGTTAGCTGTTGCTTGGGCAGCACTGCTGAGGTCTGGGATGGAAGAGGACTGGGACTCTGCCCAGCCGGAATGTGAACTTTGGGCACCAGACTGTTCTCCAAATGCATTCAATTTGTGTTTGATTAGCTAATCTTTCAGTCATGCACCATAGCATGCTCTCAGTCTTTTAAGAAAATTGGAACAATTGCTAACTTTTTGGCCATTGCAGTAGTTGGAATAGTTACAGTCTTTTGGGAATAGCTGGTTTCGTCTTCATATTTTGATACTGGTTATCACTCCCATCTTCTAATAGAACTAAAAGAACTTTCCTTCTGTCCTGGTACAAGAGGCAATGAAAAATCTTCAGCAACAGCTGAAACACTGAGAGGTAAAAATTTAAATTAATTTGACAGCAGCTTCTGGTGTGTGGTAGAGTGGTCCATGCTGTAGGTGGTAGTGGCTTTTGATAAGCAGTGCTTTGAAAAGTTCCTCTTCTCCTCTCTCTGTTCTGTCCCCGCTGCCCCGGTGCAGGTGGGTGCAGTTCAGAGAAAATACTCGCTTTTTTGGGGGGAGGTAGAAGACAAGGCTCCAAGTTTTGCTACCCTTGGGCAAGCTTTATCTTCCCATCTGCTTTATTTTGCAGGATTTACATGGCACCTTGCACAGGTAACATGTACCCAGAAAATGTAGTGCGGAGGGAGCTGGAGTGCACCAGAGTCTCCTCCTAGCCTTCCAGCTGCTACACGATTTCATGATGTGCTGCATGTGGGTTTTTTCATGGCCCAGAGGGGTTGGACAGTGACAAAATGTGTGCAAGGAATGTGAAGGTTCACAGCTTCTGGGAAATGGGTGGGGTTCCTGTATAACTGCTGTGACTTTTTTTTCATCTCCTGAGAGTCCTGTGTTTTGATGTGGGATATACTCTGTGTTAGTTCCTTCCCTCCTTCTGAAGTCTAGCCTAGTGATCTGAACTTGCGATATCTTGCATCCAAGGGATGTTCTTTCTTCTTTTTTCTTTTTTTTTTTTAGAATGGTGATGCTTAAAAAAAAAAAAAAAAAAATTGTCTTTGCCTGAGATGTATCCTGCTGCTGCCAAAAGTTTTAATTTGATTCATTATTATGGAGTCCTCAGGCTAGGTAAAAACCCAAGGGGAAATCTCACGTGAATGAAGAAACACAACCCCAAAGATATTAAAAAGGATAATCTAGTTCTGAGGGGGTGTGAGAAACAGACAAGAATTTTAATATTTGTCTCCTGAACTCCCAAATGTTCTCACCTTATCATAAGAAAGCTTGAAACTTCTAGCACTTAATAAGATCACACATAAAATGGCTGTCAGGGCAAGACAAGAGTCAAAAAGCTTTTTAGCACCTGCAACTGGATCACTCCCAAGGAAATCTGTACTTGATGTTTTATGGCAGTGATAAGTCTTGCCAGCCTCATCGCTGGCAGGTACAGGAATGGGATCATTGAACGGATCTGTGGTAGAATTTATCAGGACATGGTCTTGTTCTGACACTCTGAGAAATGGACTGAACACAGTTTAAAGTCTTTAACTTCTGCTTTCAACTTTGGTTTGAACATTTGGGAAGCCCTTCTCCCACCAGAAGCCTGGTACTTAGACAGGTGTGTGAACTGCTTCAGCCAGACACAGTTTTGCACCACAAAGGTGATGCATTTAGACCCATGGTTTAAGAGTTCATGGGTAGCGGTGGCATCACAAATGGTATTGCTTCTAGTGCCAGGCTGGCCTCACTTGATGCTGAGTAGGATTTTTCATTACAGCATTCACTATAGAAAGTTTCATTGTATTGTCAGGCTTTGTTCTGCAAATAAAATATCTTTATGTGCTTTTTTTCATATTTGTAAGTCCTAATGCAATTGCGATGTATCCTTACTCTCTTCCCCAGACAGCAAGAATGCAAACCATGTTTGTCTGTTTAAGATGTTATCCAGACTGTCTGTAGTAATAACATCAATCAAATCCAGTGTGCACTGTATGGTCATCATTTGTGGCTTCTCCTACTTCATAGCAGCAGAAATACCAGACAAGTATATTTCAAAGCATCCTCAGTCCTGCCCTGATTTTGTTTTTAATTCCTCTAGCTAGACTACTTCTGCAGCTTGAGTTTTTATATGAAATATTAAACTTCCCTTTCTTTTCCTGAAGGGTTTTACATATCCATGCAACACCCATAAAATTTTTTTACTGTGAATAGGGCCTTTGTGGTACTGCAGTGCTTGGCTATCATCCTCCTTTTTCCTGGGAAACCTTGCTTTTGGGAGGTTGAGTTGGGGATTAAAGCTGCTCTACAAACTTAACATACATATTCCACTAATATCAGAGTGCATCTTTGCAGTCAGTAAACAAAGGACTGTTCTGATGCAAGAGAGGGGGAATATACGTGAAGAAAGTTTTGTGGTGTTTTTTTCTTTTTCCCCCAGACATTAGAAATTGATCTCTCAAAGCAGCAACTTACACCACATGTTTATTCCTTAAATGTGTTTGCAGCTGGTATAAGACATTCTGTCTCACTTCATAGTCAAAAGAAAAGGCTATGACATTGCTTGCAAGAATCTGTCATAAAACATTGCTAATGCAGACAGTTCCCTGGCTGTATTTTCCCCTCCAGGAAAAGCCGTGGCTTGTTCCCTTTATTCCCTGCTCTAGACTAAATGCTACAAGCACTGATCTCTGTGTCGCTCAGGCTCTGAAAACTGAATTCTTAGAGCTAGCGATATGTAAGGGAATACTGAAATCAGTATTTCTAAAAACAGTAGTTTGCTGGTCAGCCCACAGATGACAGAGCTGCTCAGACATGCTTGCTGAGCGATGAACTCTTTCTGTTTGCTGGGAGGCACCCAATGGCAGCTTTGTGAGTGTATTCTTCCTTAATGTGTGGGTATTTATGCACAGAATTATACAAATGTTTGGACCAAGGGATATGCTATTAATGAAGATGTTTCCAACTGAATGAGATTTT
>NW_010557323.1:134232-147538 GCF_000687285.1 Phaethon lepturus | reverse complement strand
AAATTAGAGGATTTGGGGGGGGGGGGGGGGCAGGTGGTTACTAGTAATCTCATAGAGGAAAGGAAGAAATGTTCAGCGGTACTAGGAAAGGAAGATACTCTGTGGTGTGGTGGGAGACTGTAATTAAAATGTCGGTCTCTCTCATGCTAAAAGCTAGCTCCAATCTTTAAAACCGTTAAACATGAAGTAGGTTACTAGTGTAGGAACTGCTATTGTGTGGTGAACTCTGTGTATCTTAAGGCCAGGAAGGACTACTGAGCTCATTTAACATTGCTTGCTGAACAATTCTTCTCTTACATTTAATGATTTCTTCTGTTCAGACAGTATGGAGGGGAAAAAAAAGTTTGAATGACGAATTGCACAGTATTTGTCAGTTGAAAAAGCAATCTGCAATGATCTCTGAACTGAAGGTGAACTAAACCAGTACCTTTTTTCTTCTCCCCTCTTAGTAAGACAGGATTATAACACCCTGTGATGGAACATATTTGAGGTATTTTCCTTTTTCAAGGTGGTATCTTCTACTTAAAACATAACACAGATGGTCATGTTAGTTTGTGAAGGGGCTCTGACATCATGTCCAGATTTCATACTGGGGAATTATGTTCTTGCCTTCTTAATTGTTGTTGAATATGGCATTTTTCTTTGCTCCATTTCTATTCTGGACTCTTCAACAGTATACCACCAAACAGCTGCTGTGCATATGTGGGTTTTACTATCACATCTGAGAAATTTGCAAGGCTGTTGACAAGCCAGAAAAATGAGGGTATAGAGCTCAGGCTTGTATCTTCTTAGTTGTGTTGGTGTGCTGGAGCAAGTGTCATCCCCCTCGTATGACAGATGAACTTGTAACTTTTGAAAGCTACAAAACCAGAGATGATATGGTTGAAGGATAGTTGTGGAGGTCAGCTACGCCATCCCACTGCACCAAGACAAGACCAAGTCAGCCTAAACTGTTTGTGGCAGGTACTAAACATGTATCCACCTGAAATAAGCCCTCCTTTGTATCTGTGCTCTTTGGGGTCACAGAGGTACTGATGTGCTTTCCTGTTTGTTTTGTTGGGGTTTTTTTAAGCAAGCAAGCAAGCCCAGCCCTGGGTAGCAGCAGACAGGAGAGAAGAGCTGTCCATGACTAGAGCTCTCTGGCTGCTCTTAGCTGAAACTGGCTCTTAGTTCCATTGTTTCACCTATCTTTAGTTCCCACTCCACCCAAAGCCTGCAGTTCTTTGTCACAAACAGTACCTTTGTATGACATCTGGCACCGCTGGGTCTTGTTCTTGAATGAGGTCTTCTTGAAAGCACTGCAGTACAAGCAATAAGCTTGAAGGTTAAGTGTCCTTTCATAGGTGACTTTCCTTTCAGTGCCTAGTCCTCCTCAGCTGCTAGGGTAGGTGTACTTAGTTAACTAATTAGCACTCCAGGGCTCCTCTGGGGACTCAAAAGTGTGTGCTTTTTTTCAGCTGTGGCCAAAATGACTGTGAACAAATAGTCAGGGAAGTACTTCCTGAAAATATGTTAATTTCTCATTAGAGAAAGTTAGGAGACTGCATTTATTTTTTTTTCCTTCTTCCCTAAGTTAGATAATGAGTATCTGGCTGTAGTTATGACACTAAAGGTTTGTCCAATTAATGATGTCTAGGAAAGGTGACCCTGGGGTGGATTAGTTAAGTCACAACATAGAGCCCTATATACAGAGACTGAAGTCCACTGCTGAAATCACCTTACTCTTCTATTTTAGATGCAAATGGACCTAGTTAATTTAATTCACATCCAGAGGGAATGCAAACTAAATAGCGATGCTTGTTAAGAGGAGTGTTCACACAGGTTTAAATAATTTTCTTCAATTTATTTTGATGAACTTTTCTGAACAAACCCATGTTTACTGTAATATCTCCAGGGTAAGACTGTAGCTTGTGTATGTGAGAAGTACTTTATATTATTAACTTACTGCATTGCTCGTATATGCAATTTTCTATTAGAAGAGACAGTGCCACCCTCTGTGCTATGGCTTTACCCCCTTGGCAAGGGCTGGTTGTGATAGGGGCAGAGTCGAGATGAGCTTATCTGTCACATTTAGCCAGCCCTTGGCACTGTTACCAAAGCTGCTTCTCAGGAGCTTGGTCATGAGTGTCTCCTCGATATGTCTGCTTCTGTGCTAGGAACTGCTGCGACTGCTCACGACTCGTCCTTCACAGAGAAATGACCTGCTTTCAGAGCCTGGCCTCTTGCTTGAGCCTGAGAGTAAACCTTTTCATTGCCAATTCCTTAGCAGCAGGACAATATACTGTAATAAGATGTAGGTCTAGGATCCCATGTTGTTAAACGCTGAAGTGGCAGTGATTCTCTTCTCTGTCTTTCCTCGGAGCAGCTCCTGCTTTCCATCAGCTCTTCCTCTAGTTAAGCCTCTAGCAATACTGCATGTGCTATTCAGGCAGTGCCTTGCCACAACATGAGCGTATTCACTGCGTGTAAAACTTCATGGGGAGAGATGCTGACAGCTCCCTGCCCACCAAACCTTCTGCTGGAGATTGTTGGAGAAATATTGTGCTCCATTTACATGGGTGGCATTGTAACATTGGCTTGCTGGTGGAAACTTAGCGTTTAGGTCTGGGCAGAGTGGGAGAAAGTGATTTCCTTTCGGTAAAGAGGAAAAGACCTGAAAAGTGCCTTCTGCACCAACATTGGCCTTAGGCACGGCTGCAATTTCCTGGGCTGAGTTAAACAACTTTTGAATCTTAATGGCCAGGATACCGCCTCCCTCTGCTATTGCCTATCCCAGCCAGATCTAACAGGAATCTTACCTCTGTTCAAACCATGTCCTAAATCCTTGTTGCCTTATCTAGTTTTTATTCAGCATAACAAGAAATAAGTTGGAATCTAAATGTGTTCTGCCTATCACCAAAAATACCTTTTTCCCTCTGGCTGCTTGCAAAGTGCCTTTAACTGCCCTCAGGGCTTTTCTGTGTGAAGGGACAGCTGGCGTAGAACAATAGGGACTGATTTACACTGATCAGTCCTCGCATTACTGAAAGGCATCTGTCTTGTACTAGCCACCGTGTAGTGCACAATTTTCAGAGAGATGCTGGTGGAAGATGTGTCTGCAGTGTGTCCTGTCTCTCTCTGCCGCCTGACTGCTCTGTAGGTCCTGGGGAAAAAAAACCTTGAGAAGAAATACTGTAAAAAAAAAAAAAAAAAAAATTAGTAGAGAGGTACATTTTCCTCTTCTTCACCCATATGGTAACGGATCACTGAGGCTCTGGTTTTCCAGAGTTTTGGTCGTATGTACTTTAGCAGCAGTACCTGCCAAAGAGACAGTCAAACTCCAGTAACTGAAATGTTTTTTTGCTCCCAGCCTGGTTTCAGCCCAACTCAACCAAAGTTAGTTTAGTTCATTTATTTGGACCAAAATAGTCTGGGAGGTGCACATAGGCACCTGAGCTGGCAGATCAGAGGGGTGGGTATCATCTAGTGAGAAAACAGTGTCAAGGAGCTAGAAGCAGAGATGCAGCTGAAGGGTGTTAAGGACAACATCCTGATAGGGACATATGCTGCTTTCAGACTTTGCTGGAGGGAAGGGCAGAGAGAGAAGACGGCCAAGCGTGGTCTTTCCATCTGCTGTAGCCCACTCTTCCTCTCCTTTTTTCCTTGCTTTGACCTCCTCAATGATGTGAACAGCTGCAGGAGAAGGCCCCAGGCAGTGCAGCTCTGTGTTCCTGCTGCTGGTGCTTATTTTTCTGGTTCACTTTACCTGTGGAGGTAGCTAGGATAAACCCTGGCAGCTGTCAGTTTTCACTGACTGCATCAAACTGTGTTGCTTACTGACAAAAAGAGAGACAGTTGCATAAGGTACCTGCAGCGTCTCTGGTGGTCTAGTTGAAAGTTTATTTGGTCTCTAAATAAACTGCAATGGATAACTGTATTAAAAAAAGGACACTGTCCCAATTCCCTCCGTTTTGCTGTGGTCTGAGTGGAGTGTGTGCTGAGAGCATGATCCAACAAGCATTATTTTGGAAGCCTCACCTACTGCATGGGATTCAAGTAGTGCTCACTCTCATGCACTTCATGTGAGGGCAATTAGTGCACGTGCATGGCAATTAGTGCTGCAAATGAAGTTGACACGGGTGCATTCTGCCTCTCTAATGGCTTGCTTTCCTCTTCTGCCAAAAGAGCAACCAAGCAGTCTCAAAGGAACCTGCTGCCTTCTGATATTTAATTTGCTTCAGGCTTACCTTGGCGTTCTGCCTCTTTCTTCTGCTGCCCAGCCTGGCCCACCTGCCTGTTCCTGCTACCTGCGCTGCAGAGGAAACAATACCTATTTCTAGCAAATCAGGCCATGACTTGCCCAACGTGCTGCAGCTGGGCCTCACAGACCAACAGCACCATCTCTCCCTGACATGATTTGTCACTCTCAATTTCTGACCTTTTTTCAGCAGAGCATTGGGCTGGTTTCTGATGAACTGCACTGCAAGTGGCATCGCCTGGCAAAGGAACATGCTGGTGGGAAATTGCAGAGCAATTCTCCTGTTAGCCATCTTTTTGATTTAGGTATCACAGTGGCAGGGGCCTTAAAATATCCATGATACCCAGTGATTATTTGTGACCAACGGTGACTCTCTGGAATGTGTATATGCTGGATATAGATGGTGTGTGTATAAACTCCATATATATGGAGTTACATGATGTGACTCTTAACCGGAATATTAATTGTTTCAAAAGATTTTTTTTTTTTTAAATGAAACTGGATAGGAAAGGTGTGGCAAAACAAACTTGCAGTTGAATACTCACTGATTGTAGGAAAAGTGAGGAGTTAAAATATTAGAAGAGACCTTACAAGTCACTGACAGTAAGAGGAGGGAATGGATGTGTAGGTGAGATGTTAATTTGATCACAAAGTTTTGGTGCAGACCTCCTTGTATGGCTTTCCTTATTGCAGCAGAGCACCTTGCACCACGGACCACCCATCTAGGTTTGTTTTTTTGAATGCCTGACAAGTAATATCTTTACAGTGTCTCCTAATATGTCTCTTAATAAGAAGCTGGTAGTTTATGAAATATATATCTGAAGTGGAAGCTGGTTTTTTTCCATGGGGCAGGATTGCTCTGGACAGGAGTATGGAGTAACCAGCCTTACTCTGAGTGCATGCTGTAGACAAGAAGTTCACCATTAGTCCCTGCAGCAGAAAAATTGCCTTAGAGAATCCCTGCACTGAAGATGATACACTCGGTTAATGGTGTTACTTTGAGAGCCTTTTTCTTACGCACCACTGGTTGAGACAGTTCAAATGTGGGACAGTTTTTCTTTCTTTTTAAGTGGGGTTTGCACACAGCAACAAGCAAGCTGTTGCTTTCTAGATAATGTGGGTCAAGTGCTGTTTTGCTGAGGAAAAGGGGAGGTTTCTACTTAGCTAGCATTAATACTCAAGTGTTTCCTAACTTTCTTTTGCTGAGGTCCTACATTGTTATGCTGCTAAATGTTTCTGTAACAGAGGTGTGCATCGATTGTGACTTTGTGTCATCAGGACCACTGGCTCATGTGATTTACAGAGGTGGATGGAGTTCACAAAGGGTGTGCAAGCCCCATCATTGTGGCTGCCTTCAAAGTCAGCTCCAAAATTCATGAAAAGCAGCTGCCACAGAAGTGCTTGGTGACTTCTGGGCGGAGCAGGGATGGGAAGACAGAAAATGTGTGTGGATGGGATTGTATATTGCTGCTCATGAGGTAATGAACATATGGAACAGACCATGGTTGAGGAGGACTTGAGGGGTGGAATATTAACCGTGGTGAAAACAATCCCGGAGGAGCACATGCATCTATGCTGGTACTTTGCGTATGTGTCGTCACGGAATTTCCAAAGAAGGCCCTAAACAAAACAGCTTTATGGAAGAACAAAACAGCATTGTCAGCGATGGCCAAGGAAGCTGTGCCGGCACCTCTTTCCATAACTGTACTCAGAACTGGTTCTTGTTCACAGTGTTTCTGTGGCTGTTGCATGCCTAGCTTTATGTTAGCATCTGCCTTAAAGGGTTTTATGAAACTGTGGTCTAGAAAATGGTGGCTGGGCTTTGTTTGAACTTAGCTACTTTTTCTAAAACCGACATTTTTTTTTTTTCCAGACCAGAATAACTCTTCCTAAAGGAAAAGCTTATGAACAGTGCTTATTCCCCCCTGCCCCCCCGCCCCCTCCCCAACAGCTGTGTTCATCAGCATTCCCTTGCTTTGAGTCTGGGAGACTGTATTCTAGCCCTCTGCAGTGATTGTGTGTCTTATCCAAGGTTTTGTTCATTTGATCAGCCCCTTGAGCCAGCAGAATCTCTCAAGGTGTTTGAGGAGCATGACAAGGACAATGATCTGATTCTCTTGGATGAGTGTGCACAGAGTGTGTCTGTCTTGATCATTGTGGGGATGTGGTGCCAGATGAAAGTGGGTTTTAGTACGTTGTGCAGTATCCCATATGGGACAGCTGGTTTGACCCATCTACCCTGCAGGAATGGTTATGGCTTCCTGAGGCCCTTGGCTTTCCAGCCTCAGTAACGAGGAATGGGAGGAGAGGTCTGAGGAAGGAGTAAGACCTTCTTGCATCATCTTGGGTTGGTTAACCTGTGAAACAAAATTTGCAAAGCTTCTCTTTCCTCTAGCACCTAGACACTCAACATGGGACGCCTCAGGTATCTGAAAGCTCTCAAGTGAGTCTTCTGAATTTAGGCATCTAAAAATCTTCCTAAAGAGCATTTTTTCATTGACTAAATGCCTGCTCTTGCCTCTAGTCACTCCTACAGAATAAGTAATAAGCTTGTGGGCTTCTGTATTTCCTACTGTTCAGTCAAGCTTCTGGATGTAGCTGCACTTGAATAGGCATGAGCTGCCCGACCAATCTTGCGTACTGAACCATGCTGATTACTTATGTGATCAGCAGTGGAAATTGGTGTGGTAGAGCAGAAAGAATTCTCACAGCACCTTTCACTAAAGTCTGAACAGCAGACTTACGCTAGAAACACAAGAAAATGCAGTAGACTCGGAAGCTAGGTGTCTGTTGGGTTTTGTTAAGGCACAGGAAGATTTTCAATGGGAATACAGCTTTGAATTTGAACTCTGGGAGAGAAAAGGGAACAGGTTACCATTGAAAATGCTTCATGTGTTGTCCTGAAGAGGATGGGTATGGTCTGTGCTGTGCAGGTGAAGGGCAAGCACTTAGGGATGCTAATGGTTGGGCTACGGCTTCCTTGTTGAATTCTGTGCTTGCAGTCCTGCCTGCCTGTTTTCTTCTCTTCTCCGCCCCCTTCTGTGGCATCCATGGCAAGAGAAGGCAGCGGCAGCTCGCTGTTGAGAAGATGTGGGATATCACATGTGATGGTGGGGTTAGGTCTGTGGGACCCTGGGGAGGGTCAAACTGAAAAAGGGCTCTGAAGGAGAGTGTGTGTGTGAGGAGACAGCAAGTACCATGTGTAAGATGGAGGAGGTTTGTGGGACCACATGGAGATAGTGGGGGCAGCAGACTGGAAGATAAACCAGAAAGATCAGTAGCGATGGTACATGGAGCTGAAGAGAGCCAGCTGTGACACATCACTTGGGGTTGTTATTTTTCAGAGTAAACTTGTTTCTGTTATTTTGAAAGCAAAGAAATCTTTAGATCTGGACCAGTATTATAATTTAGACCAGATCAACCAATTCTTTAATTTTCTTTTTTTCCCCTCAAACAAAGGAAAATGTTGCAAAGAAGTTGCAGTTAAAATGAATTGTGAAGTGTTACCTGGTGCCTGCTGAGCAAAATCTCATGAGCTGGCTGAATTAGCAGTCTGATAGTGTGCCGTATAGGATGCAGAGAAGCACAGAGCCTTGGCTGTGGCAAAGGGATGGAGCACCAAAATGGGCCAAATATACTCAAGCTCTGCTGCTGCCTTAGAAGGGAGCAGTGGGCATATGGCAACAGGCTGAGTGGGTAATGATTGCTCAAAATTGTCTGAAAGAGGCTTCAAAAAAGAGGGTGGAGGGAGGAGAGAACAAGGGGCTGGATGGAAGAAACAAAGACAGACTGGTACTCTGAAGATGAGACCCAGAATGTCTTGCCATGGATCTTATGTTGGGAATAACAGTTATTGACATTTCTTGGCATGTGTGTGCTTGTCCTCTTTTTCACATGTGACTTCTCCATAACAAACATCTCTCAGCTGGGACTGACAATGGAAAAATTGTAGGAAACTTTCACCAAACAACTCGGTGGTAGGGCTACCTCCTGTTTTGTTCCTGAGCTTTTCTGTTTTAAAGGAACCATCTGCTGTATAACTGTAAACACAGCAGACCGCTGGCAAGCTTTATCATCCGAGGGTCAGTAACCGTCTAATGCGAAGTGCCGGCAGGCTCCTGTACCCTGTCTTTGTGTTGCTGCCACCACCGCTTCTTCCAGGGTCCAAGCCTGTGGAATTGGGCAAAGTTAACTTTGCAGATCACAAGCTTCCCACAGCGTGGTGACGGTGCCCTCCTGTATATGCAAAATTGCTAGAACCTGACAGACCCATGAATATAGGAAGCTGGTGTGTCACTTCAGCTGCACCCGTGCTGGATGTTAGTGTGGCTCTGTGAGTGAGTCAGGCTCAACAGCTGAGCAGGTGCATTTCAGTTTTTCTTTGCAGAATGTTTTACAGTGTCTACTCTTATCAGGAAATCTTTGGCAGGCAGAGCACTCTGCAGAATCCCTTTTCCCTCTGCACGCCTTGCCCAGCAGCGTAGGTCAGCAGTTAAGTGAAGAAGTGTTACTTGGAGCAGATGGGATCTTGTGTTATAAGCATATCCTGACTGTGGGGCCTTGTGGCTTTGCATAGGGTAGGCTTGACACAGCTTTCTTCTCATGCTTTTATTGAAATTGTGTTTTACCTGTTGAGGCTTCTTCCAGTTCATTAAGATGGGGAAATCTGAGAGGGTCTGTTGGAGGAAGTGCTGATAGGGGGATGTGCTGTACCAGATGTGATTTCTCCTCAGCAGAAGAGAAATCTTCTGGCCTGGTCTAAGGCATACTACGAACCTGTATAGCCTGGCACCACCACCAAGAGAAGTGTTTGCTGACCCAAATCTGGGAACTGGCTGGATTTGAAATTACCTGGGGAAGGGCGAGGGAGACAGTTTTAGATGGTGCAAGGGAAGGCAGGACACATAACATGCTTGTTAGTGCTCATGTGGCTGAAATTGTGTATGGGTTCAGTATGAGTGAAACTGGCGAGAACACAGCTCTCTGAGGTGGTTATTTCTAGTTTAATGCATCTAATGAATGGGCTCTGACCTGCACTGCATCAGAATAAAAGAGGAAAAAGTAGTTAACACTTCCACTGTTAACAGGCAGACCAGTTCATAGGGCTTGAGAGGGCCCAAGTCCTGGTGCATGTCTTTAATTTAATCTCTGGTCTCTAGCAACTCATTTTAATTTATCAATCTCATCTTTGTTAAACTGATGAGGAAATTAATGCATGTTTATTGAGGCCACACCACAAGTGATATGAGGAGCAACTAGTTAATGTTTAGCAAAATTCTCCTGAAGATGAGGAGTGGTGTACAAGTGCTGTTCTGACTGTATCAAGATTACTCTTGAAAGAAAAATGCTATTTAAAAGAATGCTTTTGTCCCCTTAATCATTGCCCTTGCAAGTGAGCTTAAAACATAGCCATATAATCATCCATTGCCCAGCTAATGACATGTAGAACTACAAAAGCAGAGGTGTAGATCCCTACAACCTAAAGAGAGATGTATGCCAGGTGAATGAAGCCAGGAGAAAGCTGAGCTAAAAAGCATGCAGAGTACAGTGACTCAGATGGCAGAATGCCCCAAAGGAAACTTTCAACAAGGGTGATCCATTAGCAGTCAAATAGTCCTTTTTCTTTTCCTGCCGTGCTGTATTTACATTTTGAAATGTGTGTACATCTCATGGAAATGGCCTTCCTAGCTGAAGTGTTCTTCTAAATAGGAGAAAGGAAGATTTTGTACTTTGATAGGCTCTGAGGCTTGGGTTACAAACAAAACTTTCTTTAGTGGGATACTTGTATATGGTCTGTAAGGTGTTGCTAAAATCTTGTACTGATAGCATCATGGTGGTTTGGGTTGTGATTTTTGACCTGCCTAAGGAGGTACCCAAATTACAGGCCTGGTTTGGTGTAAGAAGGAGAGACTTCAAATTTGTCGGATAATCCATATACATTCTGGCTTTTTCAGAGTGTGCTGAAGCATCATTATATCTGTGAATCCTTCTGCACCCAGAAATCCCTCTGAAACCAAGGGAAACGTCCTACCAAGGAGATATGCAGAGTCATGCGAGCCACGTGAACTACTGAGGACCACACTCTAGTCCTGCAGAAGAGCGGCTGTTCAGTAGCATCGAAAGTGAATCTCTGATTTCTGCGTGCCACTCACAGCAGTATGCTGTGTCATGCTTGCAAGGCTCATGCTGTTGAAGTACAAATACGATGAGGTTTCCTGCATCAGTGTTGTGCTAGCAACAGCCACCAGCTCCTGATTCAGTTAAACCCAGGCATGTTGTGGGCAGACTGGTAGCTGTGATCTACAGGGCTCTGTTGGAATAGAAAGCCTGTTGTCTATCAACACATTGTCCAGGCAGCACAGCAGGGCAAGGTAAGCACTGGAAAATCAAGGTCAAAGAGCTGACAATACCATATTATATTGTGTGACCCTGAGTGAGTGGTTTACATGCCTGGCTTCTGCTACTCTGAGTGAAACCAGAATAGTGCTTGCTTTTAGAAAAAGTGCTTTACGGTCTGTGGGTGGAAAGCATTCGTCTGTGTGTGAAGTATTTCTGTTGTAGGAAGAATTAGTCTCACTTGCCATAGTTTCCCATTGCAGACCTGGTTTTGGGGAGATCAGATGCACTGGTTCCTTTTGAAGATGCAAATCTCTTTGTAGGTGTTCTGTTTTTCATTCATCGTGATCCATCTGGAAATGCATTTTGGAACAACGCGTTTTGTTTGTGGCTTTGGCTGGATTTACATTCTCCAAATAGCGGAGTGTGGTTTGGGCTTTCTAATGGCATATATGGCCTCTTTGGCTTGGTTCCAGCACAGGTTGGAAAGGACTGAAAGGAACTGTCTTTAGGTCTGTAAGGCAGTAGCAAAGCACTAAGTATCTAGTAGCAGAAGCTGGACTGAGTGCTTAGTTACAAGCAGCCTGTGTGGTATAATTTAGTGGTCTCAGGCAGCCAAAAACAAAAAGCAGAGTGCCTTTCTTGTAGAGGGTGCCAGTAGATAAAACTGATTCATAGTGGATAATCAGTTACTGATTCAGGTTGCTCCTTAGAAGTGGTCTGTCTTGCTTAGTATTGGTACAGTGGATTGTCAGCTTTCATGGCATTGTTTTCTTGCTCTTGCTAGTCCAGGACCTTTCTCCGAATTCATAAGCTTTCATAAGCTTTACCCAGCCTGCCAGTCTGTATGAAAATGGCACATGTACCTGCCAGGTGAGACAGCACCTTCTCTTTCTAGGCAATGTGGTGCCTACAAGAATTGCAAGAATTTAAGCCTGTTAAGCCACAAACTCTTAGAAGTTTTTTTTGCTTCTAAAGGACAGGACCAGATATAATTAATGTCTCCCCTTACCTCCCAGATAGCTTTGCATTGGATGTCTGCTTTTTTAGATTCCGTCTGTCTGCGGTCCAGCCCCAAGACAGTTAAATTTAATAAATAAATAATGATAAAAATAGTCTCTGAGGACTTGGCAGGCAGCAGGCCAGGGAATCTGGGCAAGTCGCCAGCAGCTCTTCCACTTGAAATCTGAAGTTAACTCGGGCTATGGCACTCACATCAGTCTGTTCAGATTATTTCTTTGAAAAGTGCCTTTCCATTCCCCACCTCCGATGGTACCCTGTGCCTGCTATCCTCTGGCATGGCCTCCAGGGCTTCAGAGTGAACGTGGGAACTTGCAGCCCAGCAGTGGGGGGAGCACCCAGTCAGAGGCAAAAGGCTGCAGTGTCAGTGCTCCCCTGAACCAAGGTTAGGGCATCAACTCAGGCAGGACTTTTGTAAGTGCCAAAACCACAGAAAAGCTTCGGCTGGAGCAAGTATGTCAGCTGCAAGATGCAAGGGTGGAAGAAACCAGCCCCTGTGAGTTCTGGCATTTGCATCTGGCATTTGGTCTGTTCAGTCTGCTCTGTTTTTTTGGCCGATGGTGCACAGGCTCCATTTTAACCCCAGGGGTGCCTTTATCATTGTGTGATCTTCCACCCCCGTCTCCAAGTTATATCTTAGGGTAGGAGCTGTCACACCGCCTGCCTTTATATTCCTGTTTCCTATAATGCCATATATTCACGGCATATGGTTCCAAGGAGCTGAAAGAAATACATCTGAATCCTAGGTAGGCGTTTACCACTATCAAGAATATCTGGGAAATTATGTATCCTAGAAAATGCATGCCCTGTGGTGAGAAACAGCCTGCCAGCAGGTGGGAAGGTTTAGAGTAAGACGGTCATGATTTCCCCTTTAAGGAGAAGTGATGGGGCCTGGAAGAGCAAAGCTGTCTGGACTTATCTCCCCGCAACGATCAGCACGGTTCCTGCAGCATCGTGCCTACAACAGAGAAGTTGAAAGTACAAATGCAAACCTGTGCCTTCTCACCCAACCCTGCCAGGAACACTCCCCAAACCAGCTCTGCTTTGCTCAAGTCGGTTGATAGCTATTTTAAACCCTCCAAAAGGTTCAGACTTGCTTTTCTGTAGGCATGTTCCTGAAAGAGTGCTCACAGTAGGAACTGGTGGCAACTGGGTTTAAGTCAAGCTCCCACAGGCTTTAAAAATCCTTAGTGTGGGATAATCAAACATCCATAGATAGGCACATACCTGCTGCACTGGTACAGGCATGGAAATTCCAGCAAAGGCCAGTTTGGGGCATGGTACCTTTGTTTCGCTGGCAAGGCTGGGCACAGTATCTCTGTTTTGTTTTTTTTTCTTGGCTTTATCGTCTGCGTTAACATGTGGCCTAGAGAACTGGTAAGGTAGAAAAGATAAATGCACTTTACAGACTTTGTATTGTGCAAGCCAGCCCCCGGTGATGTGTCTGTCAGTAGTCCCACCTGGCTCTGGGAGTGTAAAATAAGCTGTTTGCAGTCAGGGGGCAGTTGGCCAGCAGGCTGATGAATACCTAAAGTGATTCTGCAACCAACACCGGGGACAGTGTCAGGTGATAATGGGGTAATGAGGGAGAGGAAATCCCTTTGAATGTCTGAGATTTTTACTCCATTTTGGGACATCTGGGGATGCACATTGTTTCTGAAGGAGTCAGTGGTGAATGGGGGAGCTGCTGCAACACCAACTCTCTTGTCCAGG